>NC_056731.1:1621767571-1621920270 GCF_019279795.1 Protopterus annectens
AACAATAGGCAGTGCTTAGGGTGCCATTTCACTTAAGTACATCATTGTACCTAGAGCTGTTATAATGTATCATTGTTGCAACTAAATGCCAGTAACTGTAAATGTCCCTTTGTGAAATAGGCCAACACAGTGTGGTATATAAGCTTGTTGTAAAGTAAGCACATTGTAGCTATAGCTCAGTCTGTGCGTACAACTCATAAAAGTTTGCAACATGAACTAAAATGTTGCTTAAGAGGGGTGTCAGTGAGTGGGTTATACTTAGAGTGGAAGTGCCTAGAGGACCCCAACTTGCCATTTGCTGGGGGCCCCCAAAATGCTAACACTGGCCCTGCTTACTGAATAGGAAAAAGTAAAAAGAATTAGCTTTGTTAAGAATGATGAATAGTGGGGATTCACCTAATTGGCTACTACATGGTTAGCAGTAGTACTAGTCTGACCACAGCTTCACAATGCTAGGATACAATGCCCCTTTGCTTCTTCTCCTACCAGAAACAAAACAGTAGCACTAACCCTAAGAAGAGAAGCAGGCCACAGTTTTTTTTTTTTTTTGCAAACAATCTTGTCCCAGATGATGCAAGGATCTGTAGGCATGTTGTAGCGTTTTCTTAGTAGATGCCTTAAATTGCAGCCAGTCCATTCAGGAAGATCCCACACAGACAATCACTGCCCAATCAGAGGCCATCAGGAATCAATGCCTTCTGCTCCTTCTTTCACTAGGAGCAAAACAGAAGCAGACACCATGCTGGCACCTATGGATTAGTTATCAGACTTTCTGGTGATAATCGGTCCCTAGAAAATAATATCCCTATGCTCCTTCTGTCACCAGGAGCAAAACAGAAGCACTAACCCCAAGATAACTACTGGGAGTCAGAATGTGGGCTCTCCAATAATTGGTGGTCTTGGACCAGATGTTGCAGATTTTAAAGGTAAGCTGGAAAACTGGGTTAGTATCATAAAAATTTCAATGAGCGGTAAGCAGTTTGATATGAAAGAGGGGGTACCTCAAGCTTTAGCAATCAAGGGGGTGAGTTGTTAATTTTAAAAGAGCAAGATAGATTTGACAGGGGTGAGCCCTTAGTATTCTGGATCTATAGAATACAGTGGGAGGACCAATAAATTAAATAGCTGAAGGGGAGTGACTTCACAATATGTCAATTTTGTACTTACGAACAATATCCAATAAAAGAGGAGAGGGAAGGAAATATATGGTCAAGTTGAGATAAGGAATGGGCAACTAGAGAAACAGTTGAGTTTAAAAACACAGTGGCACCAGTGTGAGAGGGTGGAGAAAAAATAATTTCTGAGACAGTGCTCTGAACTCTTTCCTAGTTTAAATATGCAATAGAAAGCAGAATGCAATTAAAACACAGTGTAATGAAAATATACCACAAGATACAAAATAGAAAAAGACAATGAAGCAATATAAATTACAAGAAAGCACTATAGGAAAAACAAACAAACCTTTCCCACACAGCAGTCTATGGCAGAATCTGAATGAGCTTTTCCAATGTGTGTGCTTTTGTGCATAAACTTAAAAGAAAACAGTTATGGCCTGTGCTTAGGAATGTGTCACATATAGAAAACTGTCCAAACTATATGTCACTTATCTCATTAATAGAGTGGTGTGTGTCAGACAATGACTCGATTTAGAAGGCTTGTTTCAAATATAAGAAACAACTAAATGTGAGACTCCATCTGTAAAAAGTTACTTTCTATCATAACAATTATATTTTTCTATGTGTGTATGTTAGTTCTTCAGTAGAGTCTTTTTAACAAGGTTTATATCACATAATCAAAATCCCAAAATATCGAACACCATAAGCTCGAACTTGGAATTTCGAAATGCGATATAATCGAAAGCTCAGAACAGTGACTTTTTTCCCAGGGAAAAAAATTCACTGTTCAAGAAACACACACACAACACAAGCACACCAAAAAATGTAATCCACACATATACACTTAAAATTCTACTTCTAACCCTACACTAAATCATACATACACTACTATCTATCCACTTACCTTAACCCAAACCCTAACCCTAAGGTCCGTAATTATCGCACACTCACCTTACCTGCTCCCTAACCCTAAGGTCCGTAACTATCGCACACTCACCTTACCCGCTCCCTAACCCTAAGGTCCCTAACTATCACACACTCACCTTACCCGCTCCCTAACCCTAAGGTCCCTAACTATCCCATTCCCATACTCACCTTAACCCAGTCCGTTCACACACTTACCTTAACCCAGTCCATAACTTTCACACCACAGTGGAGAAAATAGCGAAGCGGCAGAAACGGCCCACCAAATTCTTTCCCTATGAAAGAAGTCAATGTTCTGCAGCTTTGCTATTTTCAGCGTTCACTGTTTTGGGTTCGGTATTATAACATTCGACATTTTACCACTTTGATGTTATGATATAAACCCTTTTAACAGACTAGTTAATATATTCTACCAATGAGCTTAAAAATTCAGAGCTCATTGTCTATATACTAGAAAAAGGATTAATCAGTACAACAGTGTACTGTCTCAGGGCATGGAGTGGTCCAAATTGTATTATGGCAGTAAATACAAAGAAGTTTTTTTTTTTGAACTACCGACAGTGGGGTGAAGGAAGTGTGGGGTCAGCAATGGTAAGATAACTCAAACATGGACAGCAAACTCATTTACTGGAGGTAAAATCTATGAATTTGTTTAGGGTGGTGAAATTATTTACGCAGGATCTGCTGTAACCTAAGGTAAGAAACTGGAAAAATAAGATAAGCTAAGTCAAATAATATTGCTAAAAGCTGAAGTCTCAGTTTGGAGAAACTGAATTGCTACAGCTGTTGGTTATGATGTGTGTTGTGACTGTGACTTTCACATATTTCAGAAGGAGATGTGAAACTGTGGAATAAAATGCACAAATATACAGCTGCAAGGAAAGAAAAGGAAAATTACTGTTTTTATATATGATGCAGAGTCCCTTTTTATTCCTCAAATTAAGTTGAATGTCAAAATTCCTTGTTAGGTTTAGGTTACCCTAAAATCCTTTTGACTGAAATTAAAACTACAATCATCTTTTTTCCACCTAGAACAGATTAAGTCATTAATGCTTTTGAAATGGTGCAAAAACAGGAACAGTTACCTGCCTTTGTATAGCAAATGAGGGAACCATATAGTTACAGCTTAACTTATGGTGACCGGCAAGTATTGAAGAGGTTACAAGTTATTAAAGATAGAGCTTTAGTGACAAAAGAATATAGGGTCAGCAATGTCGTGCTGTTAAATAAATCTAAATTCTGATGATGTGTTGTTTTGCTTAAGACAGATGGCTTGAGAGATGCATTTTAATACATTTCTGGAGAAAGCATGTAATATTACATGAAAGGATGTACCCCGCTGCACTAAATGTAAAGTTTGTTTGCAAATGACAAATATGCAGAAAGTTTGCATTAATTCCAAGATGTTTTCTTTGACAAATTATACTTTTTAGCATTTGATCAGGTCATTCCTGAAGTAGGTGTACCTGTACTATTCCAAACATGGTTAATAGAGCAGACCTAGAGAATTGATAAAATCTGTATTATAGAACATTCCTGTGATGTAACAATTAGCTGTTGTTCTTCTTTTGGCTTTTCACGGTTAGGGGTTGCCACAGTGGAACTCCGGTCCGGTAATGATTGACAGTAGATTTTTGCGGTGCCGTGGTGCCAGCTGGACATCCAACCTTCAACGAAGGCATGCCCATTCACGCATATCTTTCGAAGGCTACTCAACCACAGGGAGGACATGCAGACTCCACAATGAAGGTGCTCCAGCTGAGAATTGAACGGGAGAAGCTCTTGCTGTGAGGTGACAATGCTACCGCTGCACCACCGCGGCTCGTAATTAGCACAAACATAGGTTGACGAAGGTAAGGTTAGATCTTTCTACTCTTCAGATCTTGTGTCCTTTTTTTCCCTTGTGGGTTCTTAGCATCTTCCTTAAATGTGTTGCAACAAGACTAATTTTAAAATTTAACACAGTACATCCTTGTGCCTTTCATCATGAAGATAATTTGCAGTTTTGATACATTGATCTTTATATGTAACATTTATTTATTTATGTAATCTCTGTTTTTATATTTATGTCTACTGTGGCTTTAAGTATTACAATTAAGATCTCATTAGTCAGATTACTGAAGTGATAATTTATATGTGTGCTGAAACTTTTTCGTGTTTCCCTTTTGGAACCATAAGCAAGGCACTAGTACTAGGGCATAAGTGTGATATAGCAAAAGAATGGCTGAATATTTGAACATTTTTTTCATGAAGTGTATATCACAAAACTGTGAAATGCCTGCTCTAAGGAGAACAAGTGAAACAGTTTCAGCACCATTGTCAAAGTTGTTCTTCACATTCTTTTAGGTCATTTACCATGCAACAGCTTTGCACATACATTGGAAGACTCAAGGAAAGACTCCAGAGGATCCATTTTGCTGTTAGGAGCCAGTGACTCATATGACCATCATCAAGGGTTTAATCACACAAAACCTATTTCAATAAAACTACAAAATGATGCAGTTAAGTAGCTGATGCAGTTCTGCACAGTCCAAGTCTACCAATGCATATTGTATAAAACTGGAGCCACCTTGTTTCCCAGCAGCCACATTTCCTGTTTTGCCCTTTGCAACCACGTGCATAGTACACATCACAACTCGCTTAGGAAAATAAAAGTGACAAATTGGTAGGTCAGACTGGTATCAAACTTTTTGCTTTCTGAATACAGAAAATAGTTTGAACATTGAGTGTAATGTAACATCTGTATAATTCAAATGATGAGACTGAGTGGGATGCAGGTATAAACAAAAGCATCAAAGTACATTTTTAAAGGTTGTTAAAAAGGTGAGCAGGTACAAACAAATTGAACCCAACACTTTTTAAGGGTCCCACTGCAGATATACTACCTATAGTGTGATATTTGTGCATGTGTTGATTAACACTATTAACAATTTAACATATTGAATGCAAACTCATGCCATTGCTAACAAGGAAAACCCTGAAAGTAGACTTAGTTTGCTCATTTCATTGCAAGTTATATATCTCACTTAATATAAAACAAGACTCCAAGGCCTCTGTAACTATGCTGTAGAATAAAGCTTTGACATAGCTTTCATGTTTCTTAGAGAGTAACAGGGCCTCTTGCACTGCCTATTTTGCTATAAAAGCTGCAGTATTACAGTCTTAGAAATTAATTTAAGGCCAAACCTATTAACCAGTTGGCCTTACTTCTACCACATTTTTCTTACGGCCTTGTAGGAAATTCAATGTAAATTAGGAGTACATAAACAAAGTCCGAGAACTATATCATGGTTTAGGAGCTGTGGATCAGAAGGGAAACTTTACTGCTGTATTTATGCTTTTTGCCAGCTAAATGTATTCAGCCCATGTAGTGCATACAGCAGCACAAGTGACATCCAGCAGCTCAGGCAGTATGGGATCAGGAGTTGTACTGCTCATGGCATCTGTGAAGGAACTACCTTTCTGATTGCTCTTCAGGTCCTTCAATGCAGCATATTGGTTTAATATCTTTAAAGGCATATTTATGGAAACCGTTGAATCATCTTGCATAGATTTGAAGATCGCCAGCAGGAAAAGTCTATTCCAGAGATGAGGACCCTCACAGTTTCTGTTGGCCTGATGGCCCCCACATCCCAGGATATATAGGTGGATTTTGACACAGGCTTAGTATTGGACTTTGTTCTGACTGAGTGTAAAATCAGCCCTACTCAGAAGTGTACACAGAAAGTTGTTGTAGCTTTTGTGGGAAGTTAGGGACAGTATGGTCATTATTTGTTGAAGTTTTCAAACAAATCAAACAGCTGTGCACAGAAGGTCACTAACTTGTCCAGATGCAGTATATTGTTTGGGAGTAAAAAGTTGGAATACATTATTGAAATAATTTGTTTTCACTTTCCTCACAATCAAACCTCAGAAGCACTAACAAGTGACTATCTTTTGGGTGTAGGGGGACATGCAGTTTATATACTCCAAAAGAAGCAGGCATAGAAGATAAAGCCATGCACAGAATGAAAATTAAAACTAGCAATTAACTGCATAGTGGCACAAAACTTAAAGACTGATAAATAAATTTTAGACCTTATAAACCTTAGAATTTCATTTAACTTAAACAAACTTCTAGCACTTGATTTCAGCAACAATTCAAGTCCTTCTCCAAGTATCAAGAATCAAATGTAGTAAGAATCAGTTTAAACATTATCTTAGTTACATGATCATTGCACTTAGACTGAAAACACTAGATAAAAAGTTGCTATCTATTGTATGCAAACCTAGTTTATGTAAATGTTTTAGATAAATACAAAAAATGCTTTAAAAGTCTGCTAAAACAGCATCTTCAAGGCACTTGGCTTTGCTCTTGCTCTACACCTGGATAATTTCTAATCTTGAAGAAAATACAAGCTGCAATATCTTTGACAAAACTATAGCTGCTCTGTACTAAATAACCATATGGCAATTATTACACTCTCCCAACTATCTACTAAACATTTAACTGATTATATTTCTTAACTACCTACTTCCTCTTAACCCTAATTCTCCCTCATCATACCACTACTTAATAATTTCAGCCCAAATGTCAATCTTTGTCTCCCTTGTTTTTCTTTGTATTTTTGTCTGCTACATACTTATACAAATACACAGGTAATCTCTTATTTCCCTTCTCCCTATAATCACAAAATAAATGATACAAGGTGTGATGACCCTCCACTGCACCAGTAATCAGGGACTCTCAGTCCTCACCACAGGTTTACTAATTATACCCCCTTTTTCCTAAATTATAAGGTAGTTATCACTGCCACCAGCCAACTCCTTAGCAGCTACTTTAAGCCCCTTAACAAAGGGTGTCCAGTCTTACTGTGTAATGTTACTATTAACACAAATGGTAGTTTGGCCAAGAGCAAGGCTATTAGGAGTGGCCCACACAGTGTCACTAAATAAATATGCAAGTACTGTCAAAACTTAAATATCTCTAGACAGATCGGCTACAATGAAAGGTTTAACTATATTTAGTAATACATAATAAAAGAACAAGACAATACTAAATATATATTTACAGTGACATCAGAGTTGAAAACCACAGGAAATATTTAAAGCAACATTGCAGGACAGTCTCAAATAAATAAAGAAAAATATCGAAACTAAGATTTGCTATATTCCTGATTATATCTAAGTTAATTACTATACCCTAGTTAACTTACTTAAGAACAAAGCAGATGTGGTAAATGGATCTTCTAGTTGTTGTCAGGTCAAAGACAGAATACAGAATGCTGTGTGTCTCTAAGAGACTTCTTAAATGAATATGTCAAATATTACTGCACAGGATAACTTGGAGAATGACATCATTTCTTGTCATCTGACTCTATCCCAGGTGAAGACCCCACTGCTGGAAGCTAGCAGTATTTAGCATCTACTTGTGACAATACATAGACTACAGATCTTTGGCAGATGCTGAAAGTCATAAAACAATTGCATTCTTTCATGCTTTCAGAGCTAGTAATTAGTTGACTCCAAAGACAAAACAGAAGGTTTCTCAGAACAGACCTGGGTGTCTCTTGCTGCCATAAAGTAATTTAATTTCAGCTATTTTTCTGAAGTTAACCTCCTGTATTCCTGTATTCCAGTTTCCACTGTTAAAATATATACAATTAAACAGCAATAGTGCATGTACATTTCTATTCTCTTCCAGCAGGGCACACTGTGGTTACATCTAAAGCACAAGCACTTTCTAAAATACTTTTTTAACACACACACCAGTTTGATATTGACATGACATGCAGTTCTAATATAGTTATAATCCAAGCATCTTATATAAACATGACATAATTATTTACAAAATTCCAGATAGTTGTGCTGGTAGCATCTACTTTGGTGACACAAGAGTAGCATTAATCATCTGTTATACATAATTATCTATGCAAAAATGTAAATGTAACCAGGATGAAAATATTATATACAATGTGGAAAATGAAAATATGCTGCATATTGTCTATGTATGTGAATACTGGAGTTTTTCTCCCTGGGTGTCCTCTGAAAAATGGTATCTATCCCAGTTGGACTTTCATGGTTGACAAATAAAAATAGATAGATGGCTAGATGTTGTGTTTCTTCTTTTGGCTTTTCCCAGTTAGGGGTCACCACTGCAGAACTCCAGTCCACTAATGATTGGCAGTAGATTTTTACAGTGATGAGGTGCCAGCCTGATGCCCAACCTTCAACGAAGGCACGCCTATTCACGCATGTCAGATAGATGGATAAATACATACTTATTTTACCCTCTGCATAACAATAATTTAGCAGTTGCTTTTAAACTTAATGCAAATATTTCTTCTGGAATCAAAAATCAATAACAAAATAATCAATTTGAACAAGAGCTTATTCAAAAAACTAAATTATAGGTTCATAGGTTCAAAGGAGACTACTAATCTAATGGCTAAAGGGCCCTTACAAGCTTACCAAAGATATGGCTTCTAGGGTCAAGAGGATGGCATGGATTTGTGCCTTTGTATTGAGTATCTTACAGATTGCCCCTCTACATAAAGGGCATAGGCACTATCCCCCGGTGTGAATTTGAGATTCCCTATCCACTGATCCAAACTGTGTTTCAAGAGGGCCAAGGAAGGGCTCTGATTAATGTGAAAAGGAAGCCTGTTTCAAAGAAGGGGCACTCTCTGAGACACATATCTGTCTCTCCAGCATGTTTTGTTTGAGCCGCTAAGTTAAGGTCCCTAGATTAGGTGACCCTCATGCTGTTAGAAGTGCAGATGTGTAGCAGCTCCATCAGGGCTGGATTTGAGAGTGCCTTGTAGGTCAGGCATAGGTCACCCCTTAATAGTCAATAGCAGAAAGAGTAAAGGGATAGATCTTTTTAGTCCATTCGTATAGCTCATGTTGTTTACACCTTGTATTTTCTTTGTGAGGAACGTCTGATGTCACTCCAGCTGTAAGTGCCTAGTCAAGTACATGTCAAATGGGGCATAGATTCATAGACTGCTACTAGGCTAATGATCTGAGGGCCTTTCTAATCTAGCCAAGTTTTCCTGAATGAATAGTTATGTCCTGTATACAAATAGCACATTGAGGGCCAGGCATTTATAAGCTACCTCTGTCCATAATGGATATAGGTGCCAGGCCTAGCGTAAATTTCCTGTTTCCCATCCATTTGTCTAAGTTGTGCTTAAACTGAGTAATGGACAAACTCAGCTTCACATGGATGGGAAGCCAGTTCCATAGGAGGGGCAGTCTGTGGGACACATGTCTGTGTCTCCAGCATGTTCTGTTTAAGTCACAGACAAAATTCAGGTTCCTAGACCTTGTATTTCTGGTACTGTTTGACTTGAGAATATGTAGGAGATAAGTAAGGGGTTTCCAAATGCCTTGTAAGCCAGGCATAGATCACCCCTCAGCAATCTATAGGAGACTGAGTAGAGGGAAAGGGCTTTAAGGCACTCTGCCTAAGGAAGGTTTGTTACACCTTGTATTCTTTTTGTAAGGAATATTTGAGGTCACTCTGGTTTCTGCAAATGCCTAGTCAGGTATCTACCAAAGAGAGCACTGTACCCTATGGCTGGTCTAATAAGATCAGACTATAGTGGGATAATGACCACTTTGGACCTAGATGCCATGTCCTTACTTATAAGCTGAGCAACATAAAAAGACTTCCTCATCAATGTGGCCAAATGGTGGTCTTAGGTAAGGCTACTGTAAATATGCATACCCATCTCCCTGTCCACCGGGTTGACTCTTAGGGGTGTATTATCAACATGGTAATTAGAAGGGATGGTTGAATTCTAAAAAGGTACAATTATGCATTTCTTAGCGCTGAGTTTAAGACCATGGCTTTGGCACCATTTGTTAGTCAGAGATAGACCCTCTTGAAGAATGCCAGTGTCTGCCCCAGCCTGCAATCATATGTAAACTTAGTCTGCCATAAATCTTCAGCATTTGCTTCCATTTCAGAGAAATAGATGCCAAAAAGGAGCAGGCCCAGTATAAAGCACTGGGGGGACTCTGTTAGTGACCAGCCACTTAGTGGAGGTGGCTTCACCTATTTTGACCTGCTGGGTCCTATCAGTGATCCAGTTGGCTATCCAGTAGGGTGATAAAAAGGTTTATACCTAAATTAGTGAGCTTGCCTTTAATGCCTGAGTGGTATACTGTATCAAAAGCCTTGGCCAGGTCAAGGTAAGCTGTGTGCACAGTCTTACCTTCATCTACTGCTGTGGTGACCCTCTCAAAATAGTCCACCAGATTTAATTGCCATGACCTTCCCTTAACAAAGCCGAACTCTGATGGGTCCAGCGTTTGCAGGTTACTTATGTCCTCATTTATCATGTCCATAATGATTCTTTCCGTGGCCTTACATATGATGCTGGTAAGACTTATGGGCCTGTAGTTACCCAGATCAGTGGTTGGACCTCATTTATGCAGGGGAATGACTGCAGCCAACTTCTATTCCCTGGGCACAAAACCTGATAGAAGGCTCCAATTGAAAGGTGATTCAAGTGGACCAGGGAGGTCATGTTTCATGCTATTTATTAAACATCCCAGAATGTTATCAGGGCCCATTGGTGCAGTGTTTTTGGACTTGGGAAGTCAATTGATGACCTCTTCCCTAGTAATGGTTGGGAGAATTGTGTTATGTGGTATTTCCTTTGGACTATCAGGGGGAGTTGGGGGGGGGGGGTTGAGCTGAATCTGTCAGCCAAAAGGTTGGCAATGGCCTCCAGTTCAGTGTGAGTGATGCCATTTATAGTAAGTTCTGCGCATTGTGTGTTTCCTCTCAGGTTATGGACATAGCAGTAGAAACCTTTGTGGTTGTCCTTTGCCTGAGAAGCCATTCAAATTTTGCATTTGAATTATTAATTAACCATCTTAGCTGCTTGTTTAGATTGGTCAGGATGCTTTAAGTATGCATATCTTTGTTCCTCCTACGTTTCGCTAAGATTTTTTTTTCTTTTGTTGTATTACCGATTGATATTGTGGCTTGTCTTTTAAATTTGTCTTATTCTTAATACAAGTGGTCACAGCACACTCTATACAGCTATCAATAAGGCTGGACAGTGATTTTATAAATAGCTCATTGTATTCTATGTTGTTTACTGGTTTTCAGGGTGCTTGGAATTTAGCCAAGGTGTTGTTTAGTAGAGAGAGGTTAGCCTTGGAAAAGTTCCTAAAGGTTTTTGGTTTTGTTGGATCCCCAAATTTGATTTTTACTTCCAGTAATACTGCCTTATGGTCAGATCTGATGAGTGAAGATATTACATTGGGTGAGAAGCACAGGCCCTATGTTCATGAGTACAAGTTCAGTGATGTTTGTACCCCTGGTAGGAGAATGGACCAACTGTTCCAAGATGTTGGCATTAATAAAGTTTAGGAATCGTTGGGCTTGTGCATTAGAAGTGGTGTAGGATTCCCAATCTACAGAGCAGTAGTTGTGATCCCCCATGAATATCGTATTGGGTTGAACAGTGAGGGATTGTAGTACATTGAGATAGGTGATATGGGCTTCCTGGGACATGGAGGGGGACCTACATGATGCAAGGATATGGTACGACACCTTGTTTATGGTGAGTTGCACATGTATGAGTTCCAGTGGGTCATACATTTAACTAGTCTGGCTATGAGATTAGTCTTAATATGGACTGACAGTTTTCCACCTTTAGTTCCCTCCTGTGCAGTAGCTGGTCTAAAGGTGTGAAAGGCATTATAACCTTGCATTGGTGGGGTAATTTCAGTTAATTTAAACATGTCTCCATTACAACACAGATGTCTACACTCTCCAGGGAGAGAAAGGCTCACAGGGAGTGGAGTTTCTTGTTAAGGCTTCTAGCATTGAGCAGTACCACTTTCAGATATTTCTTCATAAATTCAGTTAAGTCAATATGTTTATCAGTTTGGCATTGCCTAAAAAAGGCACTATGAAATGGAAAAGGTCTTTGCCAATATCAGAAAGCCTAGAAGGGATAAGTGCAGACCATCCCTGACAAAGTAATGTGGTCTGTCTACCACGTTATCCCAGGCCATTAAATATTGTACCACACTGGACTGATACCAGAAGCTAAGCCAATTGTTAAAATCAATCCTTTAATGTTGGTAACATGGCATCATCCTTAGAGAAGGTAGCATGTTGCTCCAATGCTATACTTATACATGCCTGAGACACATAATCAGACAGCTCGATCATGTTGGGCTTCATATAGTCAAGAGAGTTAAGTCTCAGGTTATTAATACCCACATGGACTATGACAGTCTCATACTGGTACCTGTGGTTCAATGACCTGAGTGTCTGTGTGACTTGATGGATCCTAGCCCCAAAAAGGCTAACTGTGACTCTCTCCTTACTCAGTCTGGTGAGGGGGACATCGGTGTGCCTCACTATAGAATCATCAATGACCAGGAAATTTAGCTGTGTGGTGGTTTGCTTTAAGGGCTTAGAAGTAGAGGCACTGGATTACTATGTGTAGCTGCTGGTGGTGTTTTAACAGAGTGTTTACGTGATGGCTTCTTTGATCATACTGTGAAGGACATCTTTGTGTTTTAGGATAGTTACCTGTAATTGCCTCAGCATAAGTAGTTTTATGTGTGGCGTCTTTACCCTGTGCAGTAGGCATGGTGCAAATGTCACTGAAAATCTCTCAAGGATTGGTTTTGGTTGCATGAGAGAGTTTTGCCTCCAGCTTTGAAATGTCTCTACACCTCTTCCATACACTATCTGGTTTATTAAGAATAATTTGGTTGTCAACATGCATGAGGCAATTGCTACAATGCCTCAGAATACCCATGTCAACCAAACTGGGCACAAAGATAGTCAGGAAGCGCATATCCAAGGCCATTGATCTACCAGAGAGGCATAAAAAAAAGTTAAATATTGAACAAATCAGTAAGACAAGCAACTTGATGAGCAACACTCAGCTATGAGCAAACTAGATGCTCTCATAGTTAAAAAATAATATATATATATGTGTGTGTGTGTGTGTGTGTGTGTGTGTGTGTGTGTGTGTGTGTAGTAATGCCACAAGCATGCAGACCACAGTCCAGAACAAAGACACTTAGAATAACAGGCACAACAAGCCTTCACCAGCAATTCCCAGCTCAAAAGGGTGCAGGCTACCCTCTCTTCCCACAAGAGTGTAGACCACAAACCTTCTTAATGTAAAATAGCTGTTTTGGAGCCCAAGTGCTTAAGCCAGAACTAAGATACTTTTTGAAAAACAGACTCAATTAGCCTTCACCAGCAATTCCCATCTCAGAAGGGTATAGGCTATCCTGTCCTGCCAGAGTATAGACAACAAACCTTCCTAATGTAAAATAGCTGGTTTGGAGCCCAAATGCTTAAATCAGAACCAGACAAGGCATTGTACTTGATTATTGGTCTAATGAGAGTTGAGTACAGCGGGATTATAATTTCCTTGGATCTGGATCTAAAGAAAACCCTTAATACAGTTTTGACATGTATTATTTAAAAAGTTTTTTTGAATAAAGATTACATGCAAGTCTTTTTGCATATAAGTAAATATTGTATATTACATATTAAAATTAAAATGTAGACTTTTTTATTGCTGTCCGTCTGAGGTATGATTTTAAAGGTGCAACATCATTAAGTCTTGATTCATTTGTACTAGTCAGATGTAATTGTTACTCCAATTCTATATATATCAGACCATTTCTTTCCTTTGCAGGCTGTGCCTGCATATGGTTTATAGTGATCAGTGTATTACCCCAGCAAGCAAACTAAAAATAAATAAACAAATAAATAAATAAATGCATCTCCACCTCTCATGGAAAGTTTAACTACCTACCTATAAAACCTGCAATTTAAATTCTACACAATAATATCTACATGTTTGCTATGTTTATAAAGTGCATTTGTATCTGCTTTTTCTTTGTACCGAAAATGTGTTATTTTATTCTAACTTTAAAACTATTCTCTATTTTGTCTTCGTACAAAATTGCCATACTTGTATTTTGCTAAGTAAACCAGCCTGTCAGTCCCACATGTTGCAAATCATTAAAATAATACAGTTACCCTGTAGGAGGATTAATAAAAATGCTACCAGTCTCTACATATCCACACATTATGCACCTATTGCACGTATATTTACCCATTCTGTTACTATTGTTACTATTCTTTTGTTAACATAATTCCTTTAGATTGCTTACCCTTGTATATGAAAAGAATGGCTTTGAAGACTAACTTTCTGGTCTTGCCATTTGACTATAGAATGCCTAGGTTCATATTAATTATTTCTTCTATACCCCTGCTTCATGGAAATGATAGAAAGGTGCAGTGTTATGTTAACCAAGCTTAGATTCTAAATATAAATAATGCCACTGAGGATCGAATCACTGGTTAACAAATACATTTTATTAAAATAATAAATAAAATGATTGAGAGCTTTCATCTCAACAGAGAGACTTCATCAGAATAACATGAGCAGATAAGCAGATAAGCCAACTTTTTTTTTTATATTGTTGCTTCATGGCCCAACTGCATAACACATCTTAACACCGCTGTACTACCGCCTGAATTTTCATCCTCCTTACTTACTTGATTCTCACCTCTGTTGTTATGAACGGATCTCTCAAGTAAATGTACATTAATTTCTTTACCTTCCTTTCTTCACTGGTTAGCAAGTCATTGGGATATTTATTTATGAGGGGAATACATTCACTGTGAATAATGTACAAGTAAAGTTAAAAAACAAATGTGATTGTAATACTGAAAGGGTGGTATATTGTGCTTTATGTAATAAATGCAGAGGATTCTACATTGGAAAAACTGAGAGGAAAATAAAGAATAGAATAAATGAACACTTGAGGGACATAAGAAATGGAAAGGAAACAAATGCCTTGGCTAAACATATCTTGGAAGTTAGTGATCATGCTTTCAAGTTTTTTATCATTGAAGTATTAGAATATAGGGACGGGGGGTCCTTGGAGTCTTCTTTTTTAAAAAAACAAGAAATATTATGGCAAATCAGGACCAATGCAATAAAATGGTCATGGGTTGAATGAATCCCTGTCTATGACATGTTTTTTAAGGCTAAAAACTTTGGAGAGATAGTTGAATAGTTTTTTTAGAAATGTATAATTATTTATATTATATTATGTGAGTGGATATAATGAATTTGTATTACTGTTTTACTGTTTTTTTAAAAGGAATGATAATGGCTTTGTGTCAAACTGTGACTTTCATTGGTTATTTTATTGGAGGTATGGCTGTACTTGACTTTAAAATCTCTCTCAAAAATGTGATGTTATTCTGAGGAAGTTTCTGATCGAGCAGAGAGGAAAGTGCTTAAGCTAAAGCTATTGTTACTTCATTAATAAGGAAAGTTATTTTTTATTCACAAAGACATTGGGATTGTGGATATTTTAACAAAGTGTTTGTGCACAAGGACCAGCATTGGTATTGTGTGTGTCTCCTTTTAAACTGCCATTTCACTTTGGATTAAATTTTGGAGTATTGAGTCGACCTTTAGCGTGCTGTTTTTTTGTCCCTAAAATATAATAAGTTATTTATGGCCACTGATTTTTCATAAATTTTTCTATCTATATGTCCTGCATACTAACCATACTTGTATAAAGTAACATCTAAGAAGTTAATCATATGACTGTTGATATTAACATTTACTGATAATGGTGCATAGGAACCAGGAAACAAACTACGAGGATCATCAAGCAGTTTGGATGGGAGCGCGAGCAAAAAACAAGTCCGCGAGTGGCCAACCAAAGGGATGGACAAAAACTTCCAACAGGCAGTAAACACACCCTATAAGATTGTTGTTGCCCACAAAGGTGAATTTACATCCGTGACTGAAACACCTTGTACGCCAACTAAGGTAAACGCACTTTCCAAAACTTTTGGCGATCACGGCAATGCACTGTACTGCAGTGAATTTGAATCACTAAACAAGACAATATGTAACAGTAATGTCAATAGAACGTTTTCTTTGATGAACACACATAATGATGCATTTAATGTTGCAGCATATAAAACAGCAATTTTTTGTGACCATTTGACTGTAAATGGGTAAGGCAGGGGTAACTTGTTGGAATGTCATAATGAAGCTAATGGTCTTTTTAACTACACGAACAATGATATGCGAGACAGTATGGAAACAATGAATGTTACAATTGATAGTAATATTACCTGTGAATCTAGTTTATTGAATTTAAGTATACATTTGTTACCTAATGATCCTAATTTGCACAAAAAGTATGTAAATAGTGACAGTATAGGGCCTGACATTTATACAGACCAAGAATTGGTTTCTAATTTTGACAATATTGATGTAACAATAGTGGACCAACATTTGAGTTTAGCAGATAATATATCTGAGGTAAATATAGGTCAACATTCAGATGTAGAGAGTATTGTGAATTTTTATGAGGAATCATCACATGGGGACATCATTTCAACCATCACTGTTTACTGTGAAGGCATATTAAGTAATCCTAAAATCATAACAAACACAAAGAATGATTTTAAAGTGTACAATTATTCAAATATCGAACTTAGTACTAAACATGCTGATTTTCTATCAAAAGGATTTAACTTTGTGCCAAGTAGAAGGGGGAATATTGTTGATTCATTAATAGATCTAAAACTCTTTACTCGACAGATGAACCTTAAGCTGAATGCTGAGATGGACTTAATCAATAGTAGTCATGGAAAGGATGATAGAATATTAAAAAAATCCAGCCTTTTTAATCCTGTCATGAATCAAGTTGTGGCAACTTTTGAACATATTTGTGAGTATGAATACAGGGAACATTACAGGCATAGAGAGCATGAAAGTAAATTTAATCTTACAAAAGATGAGTATAGTATATTGAAGTTTATTGGTAACAAGGATTGTATACGCATAATGAAACCAGATAAGGGCAATGGGGTTGTGGTGGTTAACAAACAAGATTATTACAGTATTATGATGTCCATGTTGCTAGAAGAGAATTACAGTGAAGTCAGCATAAATTAAATTAACATAGTTTATCAAAGGATAGACATGGTTTTGGATGATATGGTATTCCAAGGAGAGATTATTGAAAGTGAGTATGAGTTTATGCTGAATCAATATCCTGTTGTAAGTGCTATCTTTGGAATACCAAAAATCCACAAAGGACTAAGTAATGTTAAATTTAGACCAATTGTTGATGGGAAACGTAGTAAAGTGAGTTTTATTAGCCAGTTTTTGGACCAAAAATTAAAGAAGGGTCTTGAAGTTACACCACATATAGTTAAAGACTCGTGGCATTTTCTGGAAACCATTAAACACTGGGATATACCAAAAAAGTTTTATTTCGTGACTATAGATGTTTGTAATCTATTTAGCGTGATTCCACATGAGGTGGGGTTAGAATGGCTGGAGGAACAGCTTCATGTTACTGGGGTCTATGAACAAGATAAAGTTAACACATATGTTAGACTAATGGAACTAGTATTAAAAAACAATTTCCTATATTTTGATGGCCTTTATTTTAAACAATCTCATGGCGTAGCTATGGGGGCAGTTTGTACCCCCATCTACGCCAATTACATTATGGCCTATTGGGAAAGAGAGTATGTACACAAAAGTGAATATAGTCCATATATTAACATGTATATGTGATTCCTGGATGACATTTTTATTATTTGGACTGGAAACAGATTATTACTGGACAATTTTCTAGATTACATTAATAACACTGTGTGGTTTTTGAAGTTCACATATTTAATCAACACTGAGAAGATAGATTATTTGGACGTTAGTTTAATTTATGACAAAAAAGAACATAGAGTGAAATCAACTATATACAGGAAACCTACCTTCTCAAACTCGTATCTACATTACGATAGTTGGCATCCTAACCATCAGAAGAAAGCCATAGTTAAAGGGCAGATGGTTCGAGTAGTACGTATGGTTAGTGATACTGTGGACTTTGAGAACGAATTAGATTTTGTAATAGGAATGTTTCTCAATAGAGGGTACCCAAATAGATTATGTGAAGACCTGAAAAAAGAAATTGTTTTTAAAAGGAACAACAAGATTATGGTTCCAATTATATTATCGGACGTAGATCAGTTTGGATATTCCACCCACAATAGAGAATAAAATACATTTGGTAACGATACCATTTTATATATTTTAAGGTATAACAGGGACACTGAGTTTATAGTCAACATTGTTATGAAATACTGGGATATATTTCATAAACATAAGGAGGAACAAAGGCTTTTTTTACTTAAGCCCAAATTTGTATATAGGAAGGATTGGTCACTGAAAGACATTTTTGAAAGGAGTACGTCCGATGGTAAGATCATTAGTAACAAACCCAAAGGTAACTATAAGTGTGGAAGATGCACTACATGTAAACATATTTGGACATCGGGACACAAAATTTTGGTTAACAACTGTGACATTGCAATTAATGGTCATTTTGATTGTTTTACTAAAAATGTGGTGTATTTGGCCAAGTGTCAACAATGCAGGGCATTCTATGTTGGAAAAACCTGTAGAAGGTTTAGGGATAGAATAAAAGAACATTTGCTAGATATACAACATAAAAAATCTGTAAATGCCCTAGCCAGACACATTATGACCAATGATAGTCATAACTTTAAATTTTGTGTCATACAGCAGGTCATTTTTGACCAACAAGGTAGAATCCCCCAGTTCCATTTAGACATGAGCGAGCTCATCTGGCAACTCAGACTTGACACCTGCAATAACCCAGGCTTGAATGAATTTCTTTCAATCAAGCCCTGGCTTAAAATAAAAAATATTCAAAACATATAAATTTTTAGCTTTTAAATATCAGTAGCGTGTGAAGAGGTCAATATTTATAAACTCTATATACATATTGAGGTAATTGTTGCCAATTTTATTGATTTTAAATCAACATTTACATAACACAACACATATATTTTTAGAACAAATTATCAAATATACAAGTGTAGGATGTTATATATATTTTTTAGTTATGTATATTAATTCTATACACCTTACAGCTAGGTTTAAGTAGTATTTACTAACCTTGTAAAGGTAAACCAATGAAGCAAATTCAGATATTAGCTGGTGCACTTAGGGTTTGCTTTTAAATTTAAATTAACTAAGTGTTAATTAAGTGTAATTGTTTAATTTGTTTTAGTATATATTAGTGGTACTATGTCACCAATCTGATGAAGTCATTTCCTTGGGACGAAACCTGGGTCATTGGTGATTTCGGTGCTGCTACTTTGGAGTGCTCACTGTTTTTATGCATTTGGAATAAACCTGTTATTACATCTTGGGCAGTTTGGATATCGTTCATTCAGCTTATCAATGGTGCATAACATTCCCTTAAGGTTTGTATCAAGATGTATGATTCCTCTGGTTGAACCTTATTAATAATTAATATATCATCAATAAAGTGTCCAACAATATCACATTACTAAAGCCATGGCTAAGGATATCCTCTGTATTTGTTAAATATGCACATGCATAACTCAGAGCCATAGGGGTACCTATTGCTGTACCACTTATCTGCAGATAATATTATTTGTCTGCTATGAACAGGTGATGGAAAATATTGTAGCGGGAGGTAGAGTTGGATACAAAGAGGCAAAAAAAGGCAACAAAGTTCCCTGACTATGACCCATATGACCCAGTACTGATTAGTGGCTCAGGTGCTGAAAAAAACAGGTACGGGAGGATTGGAGACTCACCCATCCTGAGACGTGGGAGATGAAGGTCCTGGTTTTTCAATTGCTCCCATACATGTGGATGCTTGCACATTCATAATGGCCATAATATTGAAGAACATGGTCTTAGAGATCTCAAGTTAGTGATAGTAGCTCTAAGGGAAGGCAACATTTAATAATAGCTCTTGGAGGGTCATGTATATGGGAGCAATTATATGCGTGGGGAGAGTTTAGGTTGCTTCTTTGCTGACACACCAAAATCAGAGGGAGGGGGAGGTTATGGTCATGAGTACAGAGAAGTACAGAGAAAAAAAAAAACAATGGCTGCATGCATGATGACTCTATATACTTCTATTGGCTTACTAACAGTGGCAGGAAAAGACATAGAGAAAACTCTGAATAGAAAACTGGCAGAATTTCAAAAGAACAGCAATTTCCAGGACAGCAACCATGTTTTTATGGCCATATGAAGATGTCTGTCAAACTTGATCCAGTTTTATAAGTGGTTTACAGATGAGATTGACAGAAGTACCAGTGAATGTAGTCTACCTAGGCTTCCACAAAGTCTTCTACTCAATCCCAGCCTTCAGACTGATAGGAAAACTGGAAGGGTTGGGAGTTGGACCATGACTAAGGAAATGGTTGAATAGTACATCACAGAGGGTTGCCATTATAGAGACAGTGCTAGAAATTAGAAAAGTAACTACCTTCATACAGCAGATCTATATTGGATCCAGTACTCTTCAGTGTGTTTACCTCTGATGTATGTGAAGGAATAAAGAACAGGATCAATCTCTTTGCAGATGACACAAATATATATGCGGCATTGGAGGATGGAAATAAGAATCTAGGGAAAGATATGGAAAAGCAAGCAAATGGGCAGAAACATGACATCTGAGGCTCTGTGCAAACACACACAAATAGTGTAGTTAGGGCACAAAAACTCTGTGTGAAGTAGCAGCTGGAGGAGTGAAACTAATGGCAACAGCAAGAAAATCTGGAAGAGCTGCACAAAGCTGAACTGCATACCGACTGTCCACAATTTTTGCAGAATTTTCAGATTTTTGCCTTCTCTTTTTGTTCTTTTCCTCATAAAATGTATAGTTTTCTGGAAAATCACTGAGGAATAATGTCACCATACAGTCAAAGTAATTTGAAAGTCAGGTTTCGTATCCTTTAGAAAACCCATGCTAATGCAAAATCAGCTTTCTAAGTTTATAAGAGCAATATTTGAAATCTGTCTCTGATTTGGGATCTTGTCCTCCCCTTATTTTGGGCTTTTTCCAGAAATCTTGCATTAAGAGATGAGAAGTTTGCTGGACTAGACGTTATGAGCATAATGAGATGGTAATGCAGCTGCAAAATAATGTTAGGGTACATTCTAAGGGAGATAGCTAGAGCCTTAGTCTCAGGCAGTCCCCAGATTGGCACCTTCAACATGAAGTTGAGGAAATAATCTTCCAATGTTCAGGACTAAAAAAATGATGCAGGACTGTAGTAAACATGTTATGCACTTACTAACACAGAAAGCTACTAAATACATTAATTTAAGCAGCTGCAATATCAGTTGTGGCTTCTTAAATGAATTCCAGTGCTGCATTCACACCAGATTGGCAACTGCAGATCATTTTCCCAACAGCCTGTACCCAGGGTAGCTGTCCCCTTCACCCCACCATAGTTATGGGTCTGGTAGGGCTGGTCTTACATATAGGCGAACTAGGCAATCAACTAAGGTGCCCCGTTTGCCATGCTTGCAGACGAGCTCTTTCCTTGTTTATTTATTTTTAGAGCAATGGTTATTTGTTCTAAAAAATAAATAAATAAACAAACAAAGCACCACAAAACAAAAATAAAATGTACCTACTGAACATCTTGCAATTCAGGGGGAGCTGCTTCACTTGACTTCACATAAATCACATTGAGTTTAAACGTTGCAAGGTCATGGGAGTAGAGACATCACAGTCTTTAAATGTGGGCATGAAGGCATGCCTGAAGGAAGTGTTTTATATATATATATATATATATATATATATATATATATATATATATAAATGAGTAAAATCAGGGGCTTTCTGCAGACAAATGGCACAGTGAGTTAGTGTTAATGCTGTTTTAACATAACATTTGCAGTGATCAACCAGATACGTTTTGCAATATTTCTGCTTTTGTGTGGACAATTTGAGATGAGAGGAGTGGCATGGTGGTGGTGAGATAAGTGTTATTACTATTTTTACAGTATTGCTGGTAGTGATCAACCATATATTTTTGCCAGTATTTCTGGCTTTGTGATTTTTGTGGACAGTTGACGTAAGACAAGTGTTATTATTTTTACAGGGATGCTGGTAGTGATCAACCAGATATTTTGGGAAATATTTCTCTGGCATTGTAATTTATGTAGAGCAACTTGGATTGGAATACTTTAATGTGTGGTAACTTGGTTTGGTGGACTGTGGAAGTGAAATAATATTACATAGCTCTCAGGCATTATGGCTATAACTGCTGGGTGAGTGTTGGGGTTGGCCAATGAAAGTAACTGACCCTCTTGCTCTCTTTAAAACAGTCATTATCTGGCTTTGCAGGACTAGTGTGCATTTGTGAGAAGTACAATGGACAGATTAACTGGATATCTGATATGCAAAGATAGATTAGGCATAATTGCTGTGGCTGTCATCTTTGGTGGGAAATGACTAGCTGCCTGCAGTTGTTTGCTAATTATTTTAGTTTTGTAGGAATAGTGTGATTATGTGAAACAGGGGACAATATTTCAATGCGTAGCAACTGCTTGTTTGAAGCAAAGGTTAAATACATTACACAGTCATCCTCTTCTATCATAATTAGCTGTCTAAATTGTACACACAAGACACTATAACTGTTGGGTGGGAGTTAGTTGCCAGGATAAAAGTAACTGTCCCTGCTGTTACTTTGCTCAGTTTAACAGTCATGTCTCAAAAAAAAAAGAAAGAAAGAAAAGAAATGGGAAAATGCATTATATTATACCAAATCCTTCAGAACTTCTGGTGCTGGTGACCCCTACACACCAAGACTGTATAAGTGCATTCTGACATGTACATAGTAATCACCTGTTCCCTGAGCTGCACTTAGTCTAAAACCAGCCTTGTTCATAGGTGTACACATGTGCGGTGCTGGGGATGATGTCATTATTCCTTCAACATTCCTCCCAAACCTCAAAGGTCAATATATTTTGTGTTGGGCTGGGGATAGTGTGGTCCTTATTTCTTTAACTTTCCTCACAAACTTCAGAGAAGTGCACAGAGGGTCACTATAGTTTGTATAGGAGTTCTCTACTGTCTCTAGAGGTAACAAGCTGTAAACACTACTATAATAATTTTTTTAAATTTTCCTCACAAATATATGATACATAAACAGGTGGCTATCTTTTGGAGGTGAGCAAATAAGCATATTCTTTATATATGCCCGAAAGCAAATATGTTATGTGCTATTTTTTTCTGGTGTGCCTCAGTATGACAACAGAAGGGTAAACAGAGGGTGGTTGACTTTTTTTGGGGTGGGGTGTGAGGAGTCATGCTGTATATAAATATGACAACAGAAGCTTGAAATATGGTTGTGGGTATTTGTACCTTAATTATAATCCCAATTTAACATCAGATGGTGATGTACAGAAATTGACTATACCTATTTTGAGATGGGGGACATGTACTATTCCAGGATATGATTTGTGTATATTCATAAGCATTTATCTTCTCAGTTTACTGTAAACTGGTGCTTGGTCAACTTTGATCTTTAAAAGTTAGATACAGCTTATTTATTTCTTGAAATAAAAAGTAAGATTGAATTTCTGCTATTCTTTACTTTAGGATACACTGGGATGTGCAATTAGCAAGTAGTGCCCCCATGTGTGATGTAGGCCAAAACAAGGCTGCAAGGATTAAGGATGATTGCCATCCACTTAAAGGGCAGTTTGTTTACAGAATTATTATTATTATTTATTTGTTTGTACTTTAGAAGATGGCAGATTAAAAAGACAACAGCAAACAAAGTGCTCCGCAAGGATGGCGTGCAGGGTCAAACCAATAACGCAAAACCACCAACGACCAGCAAAAACGATAGTGAACACAATGTAATAAAGATTACTTTATTATTGCTCCAAAACCATAATCCAGACCGGTTTCGGCTATTCAGCCTTTGTCAATGGATACAAAAAGATTTTTTGATGTGAAATAAAACAGCCTATATTTATACTGATCTCTAATTACCTTGAAGCAGTGGTATAGCACAACCTAGTGGATGGAGTATCAAAGTACATGTATCATCTTAGTTGCAAAGCATTTGCCCAGTGACATTTAGTGCCAAAAATATAAACATTATATCAAATTTTCAAGGATAAAAAACAGAGTTTTGAAAAAATCATTTGTGCATACAGATTCCATGGTGATAAGCCAGGGGCATACTCCATGTATTTATAAATAAGCATACATTGGTATTCAAGAATAAAGAATTGTAAATCTGACTACAACTGGTATATATTATGTATGATAACCATATGTCAATAAAATAAAATATAAAGTAATGATCATATACCATATTAATAAATAAAGTTAGAAAAATAGATCGTCATTGTCGGCTATTAATATCGGTTATAATGATTTCAAATAGTCTCCTTATGAATGATGCCTAAATTATCATTGTTATAATACCTTGCCATATATTTCAAACCATCATGACAGATACAAATACAAAACTGTGTATATATATATATATATATATATATATATATATATATATATATATGTATCCTACTTTTGTGGATATATAAAAGAATGCATACCATACTTGGTCGAATGCTAATGTTAATTGTGGTAAACTTGACCATCATTATATTATTCACACTAATTTTTGATCTATGTGTATATATGATGTTGCCATAATCTTGAAACCACCCAATATTATATGAAACTCACAGATGGTCATTCAGACCTGGTGGAAATAAACATCCAAGGTTGGTGATCCAATATTGTTCCTTATGGTTTAAAATGGTGTGCCAACCTTGTTGGTTGTTCCTGTCTCCCTGAATTTTGTCAATGATCATGAACATAAAATGAGCATTGGGATGTTGTATCGTATGTCTGTACAAAGCATTTGTTTCTTTTTTGTTCTTAATGTCACTACGATGTTCTGTCATCCTTATTCTAAGAGATCTTGATGTTTGACCAATGTAGAAGGCTTTACATTGCAGGTAGCTAAGTAGATGATCCATGTTCTACTGCAATTTCCAAACACCCTCGTTTTAAATATACAGTTAGTGTTGGCACTGGTAAATTCTTTAATTGTACTAACCTGTAGGCAGGAGCAACAATGGCCACATGGAAAAGTACCAATTAGTTTGTCTCCAATAATGGTGGTCTGGTGATATACCGCTCCTCCCCCTTCTCTATGTTTTTAATGTGAAAAAAGCCCTCCCAGGTTCTTGCCTCGTCTGTATGACATCTGACACTGAGGGCCTAATAATGTCCTTAAACTATCATTAGCCAAAAGAATGTTCCAGTTTGAATTCAATATATCCCTGACAATTTGCTGGTTCCTGCCATATGTAGTCACAAATCTCAAGATAGAGTCTCGATTAGCATGCCCTGATTTTTTGTATTGTAGCAAAGACCTTCTATCTATGGTGTTGCTCCATGAACTAGCTTGATATATGTCCATGTCTCTATATCCTCTGTCTTGAAATCTATGGTATAGATCTTGTCTGGCATGTTCAAATTCCTCCTGAGATGAACAAATGTGTCTGATATGCATAAACTGAGATTTAGGGATGTTGGGGATGGTGTGGTTCGGGTGCATACTGGATGCATGTAACAAAGTATTGTATTGTGGGTATTTTCTAAATGTTTTAGTGCTTAGAGTGTCATCTTTGTTATGGTAAACAGTAACATCCAAAAAATCAGTAGTACTGATGTTACTTGTAACCGTAAACTCAATACCCTAAATGTTACCATTCAGGTAATCCATAAATTCCTGTAGATATATTTCATCCATCTTCCACACCACCCAGCAATCATCCAAATACCGTCGCCAGATATCAATTTCCACCATGTAAATGTTATGTGATGTATCATATATTATACATTCTTCAAAATAGGCCATGAACAAATCCGCATAAATGGGTGCAAAGGAAGCTCCCATTGCTGTTCCTTGTAACTGCCAAAAGCATTCTCCATGCTTTGTACAGACATACGATACAACATCCCAATGCTCATTTTATGTTCATGATCATTGACAAAATTCAGGGAGACAGGAACAACCAACAAGGTTGGCACACCATTTTAAACCATAAGGAACAATATTGGATCACCAACCTTGGATGTTTATTTCCACCAGGTCTGAATGACCATCTGTGAGTTTCATATAATATTGGGTGGTTTCAAGATTATGGCAACATCATATATACACATAGATCAAAAATTAGTGTGAATAATATAATGGTGGTCAAGTTTACTACAATTAACATTAGCATTCGACCAAGTATGGTATGCATTCTTTTATATATCCACAAAAGTAGGATACATATATATATATATATATATATATATATATATATATATATACACAGTTTTGTATTTGTATCTGTCATGATGGTTTGAAATATATGGCAAGGTATTATAACAATGATAATTTAGGCATCATTCATAAGGAGACTATTTGAAATCATTATAACCAATATTAATAGCTGACAATGATGGTCTATTTTTCTAACTTTATTTATTAATATGGTATATGATCATTACTTTATATTTTATTTTATTGACATATGGTTATCATACATAATATATACCAGTTGTAGTCAGATTTACAATTCTTTATTCTTGAATACCAATGTATGCTTATTTATAAATACATGGAGTATGCCCCTGGCTTATCACCATGGAATCTGTATGCACAAATGATTTTTTCAAAACTCTGTTTTTTATCCTTGAAAATTTGATATAATGTTTATATTTTTGGCACTAAATGTCACTGGGCAAATGCTTTGCAACTAAGATGATACATGTACTTTGATACTCCATCCACTAGGTTGTGCTATACCACTGCTTCAAGGTAATTAGAGATCAGTATAAATATAGGCTGTATGGCTGTTTTATTTCACATCAAAAAATCTTTTTGTATCCATTGACAAAGGCTGAATAGCCGAAACCGGTCTGGATTATGGTTTTGGAGCAATAATAAAGTAATCTTTATTACATTGTGTTCTCTATCATTTTTGCTGGTCATTGGTGGTTTTAGATTAAAAAGACAGACAGTGTAATGTACATTGAAGGGCTTCTGCCTCCCTCACCCCCATAGGAAGAATGCAAGTCACTTAAAATTCAGCAGGGGTTGCACGGGGGCAGTAGCCCCACTTGGTCGATGTGGGTAGACATCTCAGGGAGATTGCTAACTTTCGGACACCTTAATGTAAAAAGAATTAGATTGACATATCTTCCCACCAGCAAACACACATACCTTTTAGAGTATCAGGATGTCAGTTAAGTTAGCACCACCCACACGTGCTAATTACAACAGTGTGTCCTAATGTAAACAACAGTTGAATTTATTTTCCATACACATGATTTTTGTTCAGGCCATCACTAGATCAAAATGTTGGGAACAAATCTCTAAAATACATCTCAGAAAATCTGTAACCCCATGAGTCCTGGGTGCCTATCAGCCCCAAAACCTTCACCTTAATTTGGTTAATACAGGGTAGTCTTGGTCAGTTAGGATATGTTGAAAGGATGCAGGAAAAAGCAAAGTTGAAGGGGAAGAGTACATTTCTTTCCTTAATCATGGTTTTTGTTCAGGTCATCATTGGATGAAAAGGTCATTTAAAAAACTCTAAAATACATTTTGGGGCATCTAGAATCTCATGACTTCTGATGGCCCAGTGGCCTCCAAACTCCCAGCTTTATAAATACAGCTATTTGTACTGAAATTCTTTCAGTGTAGCTTTGGTTAGTTTTCATGTGCTGAAAGGATGCAGGAAAAAGCACAGTTGAAAAGTCAGACTGAATTTCTTTCTTTGAGCATGTTTTTTGTTCAGGCAGTCACTACATGAAAAATGTTATTTAAAACTCTAAAATGTACCTCAGAGCATCTAGAAACTCCCATGGCTTAATGCAGTTGTTATCTACACAGTTATGAGACCACAGTCATGCTTAGATAAAATATGTTGAATGAATTAATGAACGAATGACTGGAGGAAAAAAACTGAAGGGTAAGAAAAATGGAGAAAAAAGTAAACCGGATAGTGAGAGTAGCCCAGGATACATTCAGCTGTGTGTGTGTTGGGGGGGGGGGGGGGTGCACCATGAAGCCTTTTCATCAAGGGTGCCAGTTTACCTTAGGCCAGCCCTGGGCTCTAGTGATGGATTCTAGATGTAATAGTTTGACCCACAGTAGTGGAGGAAAGAGGCAATGATTTCACTTTGTAAAATGTACCTCAGAGCATCTAGAAACTCCCATGGCTTAATGCAGTTGTTATCTACACAGTTATGAGACCACAGTCATGCTTAGATAAAATATGTTGAATGAATTAATGAACGAATGACTGGAGGAAAAAAACTGAAGGGTAAGAAAAATGGAGAAAAAAGTAAACCGGATAGTGAGAGTAGCCCAGGATACATTCAGCTGTGTGTGTGTTGGGGGGGGGGGGTGCACCATGAAGCCTTTTCATCAAGGGTGCCAGTTTACCTTAGGCCAGCCCTGGGCTCTAGTGATGGATTCTAGATGTAATAGTTTGACCCACAGTAGTGGAGGAAAGAGGCAATGATTTCACTTTGTAAGGCTCTGGTCAGATCACACCTCGGGTATGACTTACAGTTTTGGAGGCCATACAAATAAGAAGATATCAAGCTGCTGGACTGAATTTAAAGGAAAGCTACCAGAAAGTTCCATGGGATGGAGGGACAGGGGTATAAGCAGAGGCTAAAGGAGCTAGTGCTATTGTCACTTAAGACCAGAAGAGGTAAAGGGACATGATACAGTGCACAGGCTCATGTCAGGAGTGGGGAGGGGGAGCACAAGCAGCTGACTGTATGAACTAACTACTCCCTAGAGCTCTAAAAATATCTGGTCACAGAAATGGGTTTTACACAATGGCAAGAATACCAAAAGGGGTGGAATAAAGGGAGTGCACAGATGCATTCAACAGGAAATGAAGCAGGTGGAAAAGTATAAGGGGAGGTAGGAATAGAGGGGGTGAAGAATGTTAAATCCAAAGAAGCCACACCCATTCATGCACGCACCTATCTGCATGTCTTTAGATGTCATTTGACCATGGGGAGGACATGCAGACTCCACACAGAAGGCGCTCCAGCCGAGAATCGAACGGGAGAAACTCTTGCTGTTAGGTGACAATGCTAATCGTTGCACCACTGTGGCCCTTATTTGTTACAGCTACTAAAATCAGATAAATATGGGATACTAAATCATTCTGAAGTGTAAAGAGAAGGTGATGAATGCAAAATTTTTATAGTATTTCCTTTAATAACTGACATGTATTTCCTGAATATAATCAGTATTATGTCTACAGTATAATTTTGGTGTTAAGAACATGAAAACGTGTTTCTTGCTAAATGTGGTAATTGAAAAATTGGGTTAGGGTCTTTATTGAATTACTGGACCTCATGCCAAATAATCCTCTAAGAAATGATAAAAAAATGTAAATGACAAACTTTTCAGCACAAACTTATCTTCAAAGTGGCCCCATTCATTATATTTTAAGTCCCATAATGGATTTTATAAGCCGCAATAAGTTCAGTAAATATTAATTATGCATGTTGCATGCAAGGGGTAGCACACTCACCTTTGATACAGAAGACTATGGATTCTATTTCCACACCAGGAAGATCAATTGCTAACAATAAGATGGTGCTGCACTTCTGAGTTTGTTGTCCTTCAGATGAGATGTTAAACCAAGGCTCCACCTGCATGACTTGGTGGTATCTCAGGTGGATATAAAAGATCCAGTAGAACAAGCAAGATATAAAGTAAAATCACAGCCCACATACTAGAATACCAATGAAGGCAGAAAAAAACTGGATAGCGCAAAAACCTGTTTATTACAAATAAAGGTTTCAGGTTAAAAACCCTTCATCAGTGAATAACAAAAGTTAAAACGGTCAGCTTTTATAATCACATGCAGCCCAACAGTTAATTGTTTAACAACCAATTAAGATTCAATTAAAAACGAAGTAATAAACAACTATTGCAAGCACATTTGCATGTGTTTTAATACTAGTTTTAGTGAAACATTTTGGTTAATGTCTGGCAAAGTGTCAGCATTCATTCTTAAGATTCACTTGTATGCCTTAATTTCCAGTCTGTTATTAATATCACTTTTTCTTTTGCTTGCATTATGTTACAACTTATAACAGAAATATATCTCAGATTAGAAATATTATTAACAACAATTGGTGTATATTAAGATCTTTATCTGAGTTACATTCTCTTATTGGCCAAACACCTAGCTTTTCCTATAGGAATTCGGCTAGCTTAAAACAGAAATTATGCTACAAAGATATGAATATTAAAGAGAAATTAAGCTTAAATAAGACTCAAACTATGCCTTGTCACGGTTGTAGTTGTTGTGATGTCATAAATAAAAATAATATTTTTATTCATCCAGTAAGTGGTAAGGAATATTTTGCAACTTGCAATAGAACTCATATAATCTATCTTGCTACCTGTAAATTATGTACAGCTTTTTATACAGGTAAATCAATTAGACATCTTATTCTTTCAGCTTTTTCCTGGTTAGGGGTCACCACAGTGGATCACCTGTCCACTCATGATTGGCAGTGGAGTTTTATGGTGTCGAGTTGCCAGCCTGGTGCCCGACCTTCCACAGAAGGTACACACCCCCACACACTCACACCTAGGGCCAATTTGGAGTATCCAGTCCACCTACAGCATGTCTTTGGGATATGGGAGGAAACCAGAGCACCTGGAGGAAACCCGCACGACCACAGGGAGGACATGCAGACTCCACACAGAAGGCACCCCAGCCGAGGATCGAACCGGAGAACCTCTTGCTGTGAGGCAGCAACGCTAACCGCTGCACCACTGTGGCCACCCTAAATCAATTAGACATCTAAGGGATAAAATTATTTAACATAGATCTGATACATGGAGAAATGTCATAACTAATTCCTTAGCAAAACATACCAATGAATTTGGAAATGGCTATATATTTATTTTTATGGTGATATACAAAGCAACCTGAAAGCTTTGTTTGTAATAAACAGTTTTTTTTGCCCTATCCAGTATTTTTCTGCCTTTGGATATAAAAGATCCCACATCAACTATTAAAAAGAGTAGGGATCCTTTATTTAAATACAAAAATAACTCTTATTTACAAAATATTTACATGTTTACAAATATTTACATATGTACAAACACATATAATTGTCTATATAATCATGTTAAATTTTCATACTTATTAGAGCCCCACTAATTTTTCCATAACCATCTGATTTTACTTAATATTGTTGCTAAAATCCATTTACCATTAAACATAATTTCATGTATTCTTTCATTCCATACAACCCATATAGCATAAAATAACTTTTTATCTATTCTTTTAAAATATTCTTTACTTTTATTCTTATAATATATATATTTAATCATATTCATGTTTAATTTATCCACTTATTTTATATCTTCAAAAAAAGGTTCTTTACATAGTTTCCCCATAACCTTTTTACTCTTACATTTCAAAAACACATGTTCTGTAGTTTCTACTTCTTATAGGTTCTTAGGTAGGTACTAGGCTATCAGCCCAAGGGCCTAAGTAAGCCTAGCCAACAAAGTTCCCTGGCTTACGCCAACCCAAAAAAGTTAATTTCCTGTGCCCCTGTCGAGCAGAGCCACAGAAGTGATCCCCGGGGTGTATTTTGTATTTCCCATCCACTTATCAATATTTTTCTTGAAGAGTGATAATGAGGAACTTTGCTTGACATAGATGGGTAGCCTTTTCCAGAGTATGGGAAGTCTCTGGGACAGGAATCTAACCCTCCAGCAAGTCCTGTTTATTGTGGTGACAAGGTTTAGGTCCTTAGAGCGTGTAGCTCGGAGGGATTGGGATTTCTTTAGGTGTAGCATGTCCAACAGCTCAGGGTTTGACATAGCTTTATATGTTAGGCAGAGATCACCTCAGAGTAGGCGATATGCTACAGAGTAAAGGTGGAGTTTTTTGAGACAATCAGTGTAGGACATCTGTTTGAGGACAGTAATTCTCTTTGTGAGGTACTTCTGTGGCCTTTCCAGCTGCTGCAGATGTCTTGTGAGGTACATTCCAAAAGGGGCATTGTACTCTATAATGGGTCTAATGAGTGTCGAGTAGAGGAGAACAATGACGTCTTTTTTCCTGGATGAGAACCCTTTTGTGATGAGGTGTGCCATGTAGAAGGATTTCCTGACTACTGTGGCAATGTGATTATCAAAGGAGAGACTACTGTCTACCTGGGTCCCAAGGTCTATTATCACACATTCGGTGTTAAGAAAACTGCTGCCTATGTGGTAGTTCATGGGTACAAAGTTTTTACCAAAGGGGATAACAATGCACTTTTTGGCATTGAGCTTGAGGCCATGGCTCTGACACCAGGCATCTATCTCAGTGAAGTCCCTCTGTAGGATGTCCACATCATTTGGGGACTCGACTATAGCTCCTAGTTTGCAGTCATCTGTGAATTTCATTAGCCAGAGGCCTTCTGTGTTAGCCTGTACTTCAGAGATGTAGATACCAAACAGAAGAGGTCCCAGGACTGAACCCTGTGATACTCCACTTGTCACTGGTTTGAAGTCAGATTTGGAGTCCACAGTGTGGGTTCTGTCAGTGAGCCAGTTGGCAACCCATCTTGTGACATAGGGATTTATACCTAGTTTAGTGAGTTTAGCTATAATTCCAGAATGGGGGATGGTGTCGAAAGCCTTGGAGAGGTCAAGATAGGCTGTGTGAACCACCTTACCTTCATCTACGGCTTTGGTGACTGTCTCAAAGAAGTTGACCAGGTTCAGGAGGCAAAATCTGCCTTTCCCAAACCCGAACTGGGTGGGGTCCAGAGTTTGGAGGTTACCATTGTCTTTGTTAATGAATTCCATGATGATACATTCCATGGCCTTGCAGACCAGGCTCATCAGGCTAATAGGGCGATAGTTCCCAGGATCAGTGGTGGCTCTCCCTTTTGTGGAGTGGGATAACTGTTTGACAATCTAAACATATTCTATCACTTTTCTTTTTATATGGCATATTTCCTTTTACTGGCAATTTATCTCTTAACAGTCTCCACAAAAAATATTGACATTCTATTTTCTGATTACACCATTTGCTTCTTATTTTTATAGCTTTAATTTTTTTCATCTGCTAGATTTTCCTATAGTTTTACATAGCTAGATTTTCCTATAGTTTTACATAGCAATGTTTTTTATCATTACATTCTTACACCATACTTTTTTATCTTTTTCTATATCATCAGTTTCTATTTTCCACAAAAATACTTTTTCTTGGTAACATTTTATTTCTTCATTTATACACTCTTTTTCTCTTTTACTCTTTTTTACTGTACCCCAAAATTTATCATACTTATATTTATACAGTTGTGCTACTGATCCCGCATCTTTTTCATTTGTCCACTTTAAAACTTTGTAAAGTTTAATAAAAGCAGTGTATACCATTGGGTTAATTAAACCTAAACCTTCTTCTTCTTTATTTACAATCAAAATGTCAATTTTTTACTGGGTTTAATCTAGAGTCCCATATAAATGAAAAAAAATAAATATCTGAAAAAATTCCTTTTCAAATACTGTTGGCAACATGAATACACTTGATAAGTATGCCATTTTCCCATCAGTATTGAATTTATCAAATAAGTATTTTTTCTGAATGATAATTCTCCAGAAAAGACATGTCTGCTTTATTTCTTCTATTGTTTTTTTTCCACACTGAAATCTACTCACATCTTTATTCCCAAATTTTATACCTAGCACAGGAATTTCATTCATTGTAAAATATGTATCCTTGATTTTTACTGCATCACCTAAACCTTTACTTTTCTCATTATTTAAAACCATCCCTATCATCTCTAAATGATCATTTGTGCAAATTATTACTTCCGTTATCCATACGTTCATAAGTTCATAGGTGTAAGACTAGCCCATAGGACTACCCTGGCATTCTGCCACCCAACCTTAGTTCCCAGTACCACTGTTGAGCAGAGCCACTGGAGTGATCCCCGGGGTGACTTTTCTATTTCCTATCCACTCATCAAGATTTTTCTTGAAGAGGGCCAGTGAGGTGCTCTGCTTGACATATATGGGAAGTCTATTCCATAGCATGGGCAGTCTCTGTGTTATGAACCTGCCCTTCCAGCATGTTCTGGTGATTGGGGTAATGAGGTTGAGGTCTCTGGAGCATGTGATGTGGAGAGATTGGGATTTCTTTAGATGTAGCATTTCTAACAGAGCTGGGTCAGACATGGCTTTGTAAGTCAAGCAGAGATCGCCTCTAAGTAGGCGATATGAGACAGAGAATAGTTGGAGTTTTTTGAGTCTGTCCATATAGGACAAGTGTTTAAGGCCTAGGATCCTCTTTGTAAGGTACTTTTGCAGCCTCTCCAGTTGTTGCAGGTGTTTAGTGAGGTGCATGCCAATTGGGGCATTGTACTCAATGATTGGCCTAATGAGGGAAGAGTAGAAGGAGACAATGACCGCTTTCTTCCTGGATGCAAAACCCTTAGTAATGAGATGTGCCACATAGAAGGACTTTCTGACAACAGTGACAATGAGGTGGTCAAAAGAGAGGTTGCTGTCAACCTTTGTTCCCAGATCTTTTATAACTTCTTCTGTGTTCAGTGGACTACCATTGATGTGGTAATTCATGGGAACTGGGTTTTTCCCAAATGGGATGATGACATATTTTTTGGCATTGAGCTTAAGGCCATAGTTCTGACACCAATTTTTGGTCTCAGTGAGGCCTTTCTGTAGGATGTCAATATCACTTGGAGAGTTAACAATAGCTCCCATCTTGCAATCGTCTGCAAACTTTGTCAGCCAGAGACCCTTCATGTTGGCCTGGACTTTAGAGAAGTAGATACCAAAAAGGAGAGGACTCAGGACCGAACCCTGTGGGACTCCACTCATGACTGGTAGGCAGTCTGACTTGGAGTCAGCTACTTTCATACTGTGGGTTCTATCTGTGAGCCAGTTTACAACCCACCTAGTGATATAGGGGTTGATGCCTAGCGTAGTGAGTTTTTCTATGATTCCTGAATGGGGAAATGGTATCAAAGGCCTTGGCCAGATCAAGGTAGGCTGTATGAACCACACTGCCTTCATCCACAGCTCTGGTGACTGACTCAAAGAAGCCGACCAAGTTGAGCAGGCATGATCTACCCTTCACAAAACCAAACTGTGTGGAATTCAAAGTTTTGAGATTCCTTATGTCCTTGTTTATTAGGTCCATGATGATGCATTCCATAGCTTTGCATATCAGACTCATCAGGCTGATGGGGCGATAGTTCCCAGGGTCTGTAGTCGCTCCTCCTTTGTGAAGAGGGATGACTGTAGCAGTGCACCATTCAGTAGGGACAAAGCCTGAGATGAGGCTGTGATTGAACAGGGCACACTGGTGAGGTGCCAGTTCACTCTGTAGTTCATGTAGAGCACAGCCAGGGATATTGTCAGGTTCCATAGAAGCTGTATTCTTGGCTTTGGACAGTGCTGTTTTAATCTGTGCAGCAGTAATACTGGGTGCCTGGCAATCTACTGGTATTGTAATTGGTCCTCTGGGGGGGAGAGAGGGGTAAAGTTGGCAATGAATCTGTCGGCCAGTATATTGGCAATATCTGTTGGCTCGGTATAGGAGGTACCATTGTGCAGTAGCTCAGAGCAAATCTGGGTATTGCCGAAGAGATTCCTTACATAACTATAGAAGGGCTTGAGGTGGAATTTACTATCTGCTACAATTCTGTTTTCATAGCTAGCTTTGGAAGATTTGTTGAGGGATCTCAACTTTTTGTTGAGGCTGATAAGAAAGTTTTTCCAGTCTTTGGACTTTACCTTATTCTGCATCAGTTGCCTCCTTCTGTTGTAGAGTTTGTTTATGGCAGGGGACTACCAGATTGGCTTCCTTTTTTTGGTTCTATTGGGTATGGCGAGATCCATGCATTTTTGTACATGTTTGTACAGTGCATCGGTGTATGATTTGGCAGTCATGCAACTATTGTCTATTTGCATGGGTGCCATGAAGTTAGCCACCTTTGTTTTAGGACTCCAAAGTTAGCTTTGGAGAAGTTTTTCATGGTTGTTTCCTTTGCAGGGGTGGGTGGGAGGGATGTGGATATCCAAGGTGATTAGTTTGTGGTTGGATCTAACCAGGGAGGAGTTGACTATTAGTGTAGAGCAGCAGTCGCCCATGTTGGTAATGACCAGGTCAAGGATATTGCTACCTCTAGTCGGGGTAAGAATGAGCTGGTCCAGGGCATTGGAATTAATGAAATCCAGGAAATGTTGGGCAAGTGTATTGGTACATGAGTAGCTTTCCCAGTTAATGGAGGGGTAGTTGAAGTCACCCAGTATGAGGGTGTTAGGTTGGACCCTAATATTCTCCAGGGAGCTTAGGAACATGGAGTGTGAGTCTTGAGACATGGTTGGGGACCTATAGCAGGCTACGACCTGAATCTCTGTCTTACCCAATGTTAGCTGCACCTGAAGTATCTCAGATGCGTTATGTTGGACTACAAGTCTGGAGGTGTGTACATCCTTTATGAATATGGCAACACCACCACCTTTGGAGCTTCGGTCCAAGTTCTAGGGCCGAAAGGTGTGGAATGAGTTGTAGCCTGGTAGTGTAGGTGTGCTTTCTGCTGCCTTGAACCAGGTCTCTGTTATGGCACAAATGTCGATGCTCTCCATTTTAAGGAGTGCTTCGAGTGAGTGTATTTTGAGATTTAGACTTCTAGCGTTGAGCAGCATGACCCTCAGATTGCATTTGTTTGTAGCTGTTATGGTGGTAATTTGGTCTTTGAAACACTTCCTAAAAAAGGCACTATAGGGGTGGCAAAAGCCTTGGCTAGTATCCGGAAGCCCAGGGGTGACAGATGCAGGCCATCTCTGGCAAAGCATCGAGGTCTGTCAATCATGTCATCCCAGGCAGACAGATACTGGATCCCCTTAAAATGACACTAGAAACTTAGCCAATTGTTGAAATCAATCATTTTCTGTTTGTAATGTGGTATCTTTCTGGGTGATGGTAGGATGCTGGTCAGGGCTAGGGTCATACTTGCCTGGGCTACATAATCCAAGAACTCCTGCATGTCTCTCTTCATGTAGTCCAGAGTGGTATATCTAAGGTCATTCATGCCCACATGTACAATGACAGAGTCATATTTGTTCTTGTTGAGGAACCAGAGTGCATGCATTATGTGACAGATCCTGGCACCTGACAGGCAGCTGAGTGATATTTTCTCCTTATTCAACCTAGTGAGTGGGACATCAGTATGCCACACTATCGAGTCACCTATGACTAGTGTGTTGGGCATGCTGTTTTGCCTTAGGGGCTTTGGTTGAGTGGCACACTGTTTAGGAGAGTTATGTGTCTCGTGATTTGGTTGTGTTGTGGTGGCCGAGTGCATTTCTGCCTTGGAGGTCTCTGTTATTTGGGTAGATTTTTATTGAGATCCTCAGCAAAGATGGGTATATGGTTTGTGTTTTTATGTGAAGGCAGTGTCGGTGTGTGTTCTGGAGGGCTATGTGTTCCATGTGGTGTGGTGCAAGTGTTAACCTTCTCCTCTTGACCAGATATTCTGGTCTTGGCTGGAGAGAAAGTTGAAAGAGATGGAAAACTGTCCAAACAGCCAATAAACTACAATTTCTGGGTCAGAAACCACTCCTATTGTGGTAAATAGGCTATCTAGTGCTTACCACTCCCACTGATAAGCTAGAAGGCTTCCCTCCAACACAGAAAGACTTGGGGGGCTCAGAAGTTTATATACAGTCTTGCAATTATTATAATGTCATCGGCATATGTTAATCCTTCATGTGTTATATATCCCACCTCCTTCATTTTGTAATTTATTTCACATACTATCACATTCATAACTAATGCAGAGTATACATCTCATTGGACATCCCTGTCTTACACCACTCTTCATGTGTACCTCTTGGCTTAACCAGCCATTTACAAATATTTTACTTTATTATTACTATATGCTGGCATACATAATTTCCTAACTTTCTCACTTATATTATATTCTTTCATGATTTCCCATAAGATTTTATGTCCAATTGTGTCAAATGCCTTATTAAGGCCTCCTGTCATTTTCACTTCTTTTTTTCTGTTCATAATGTCATCCACAATTTCTGTAACCATCATTAATAATGTGACAATTGACAACCCTTCCCCTTTATACTGTATATACTATCTTCCATAATATTTCCCATTTTAATGTCAAAACTTTTACATTATTTCTTAAAGATCTTATAGTCATTATTATTCAATACTATTGGTCTCCAGTTTTTTAATTCTCGTCTATCTTCATTCTTTCATATAAATTCATAAAACCTTCATTTAACCATTCTGCTGTACTCTACCCTTATCAAATCAGTAATTGAGTACAATGCTCTCTTCTGTATGCACCTCACTAGACACCTGAAGCAGCTGGAGAGACCACAGAGGTTTCTGACGAAGTGAATCAAGGGCCTCCAAAACATGACATACATGGAAAGACTGTAAGCCCTGTCACTGTACTCAGTATCATACAAGCTGCTGAGAAACAATCTCTGCCTGGTCTACAGAGCAGTCTCGGACCCTGCTCTAATGGAAATGCTGGACATCTGTAAATCAAATGGGACAAGAACAATTTGCTCCAGGGATATTTACCTGGCCTGTGACATAAGCAAAACATGCTGGAGAGACAGCTATATCTCCCATTGATTGCTGCACCTCTGGAATAGGATCCCACTCCATGTGAAGCAGAGCTCCTCAATGAACTTATTCATGCAAAACCTTGACAATAGGATGTGTACTGTAAATTAACCCCAGGGGTGGCACATTTGTCCCTCATGGATAGGGTGGACAGTGCTGATCAAAAAATTGCTCTGCTAACAATGATCATCTAACCATGGTCAATAAGGGTACTTGGGTATTTACATTGCTAGGCTTGTAAAGACCATAAGGCCATTAGCCTAGTAACCTGCTGTAAACATATGAACCGATGCAGGCCTTCCAACATCTTCGCTCCAACACCCACTGCTGATGTCATCTACTATAAGTTGTCCTGCAGCCTTGTAAAAGTCAGAGTTCTGCTTTGGCCTTTGCATAACATACTGAGCTCTGTAGTCTGTATACTTAAATAGGTAGGGGGTTCTGTTCTCACTGCAGTCAACTGAATTGTGTGTGTGTGTGTGTGCGTGTGTGTGCGTGTGTGTGCCTGTGTGTGCGTGTGTGTGTGTGTGTGTGTGTGTGTGTGTGTGTGTGTATGTGAGATGTACCCTCTCTAGGTGAGTTATCAAGGAGCCTGAATCATCACTGCTGACACTGGGGAGGGGCAGTCACTTGAAACAAAAATAGATATATATACAGTATTTATTGACACAACTCTCTGCATCAAGAACAACTTCCCTTAAGAGTGCATAAGGAACACACTCAGTACAGGGTCAGGATTTCTCTCCCTCTGTATCCCTCCAGGTCCATAAGTAGACTCCCAACTGGCACAGCTATAGAGTTGAGTTCTCAGCCGAGTGTCCAAACCAAGTCCTCCAACACCCTCTCTGTGAAACCAGTGTTTCATATCCCTGCTCCAAGCAGCTGATACACATCCTCTTGGATATTTGATTTGCACACACACACACACACACACACACACACACACACACAGGAAAGGCTGACACAGATTTACTAGCTAGGCTGCCTTCTGCCCAGGCTATAAGGTAGTTACTGCCACCAGGCATTCCAAACCTAGCTACTCCAAGGCTCTTGGGCACCCAATTATACTGATTGAAATTAGTATAAATACAAATGGTAGTGTATGACCAATGCAGTAAGGCTTTCAGGAGTGGCCAGAGAATCACAAAATAGATATAATTACTCTCAAAGGTTAAAATATTCTCTAAAGGACCAGCCACAATGAAAAGTTTAAATATAGATAGTAATAAACTATAAAAAACAGGAAAATACTAAATATTTACATACAATAAACACTAGAGTTTAAATCATAGGAAATATTAAAATAACACAGATTAATAGATTCACACAGATGCAGAAAAACAGTACTTAACTAATCTCATTATCTTTTCCTGACCGATCTAAAGAATTACTACTTCCTGGTCACTTACTAGAGCAAGGCAAGATGAAGTAGGTGATTGGACCTTCTTTGTCAGGTTGCAAAAACAGAGTGCTCTGAGGCTTCAGTCTCATCTAGTATTAAAAAAATAATTTCACTGATGGATTACAGAATGACATCACATACATCTGGTCATCTGACTTCTGGTTCTCATGCTATCCCTCTTTCCTAGCAACTGACCCAGAATCTCGCACATATCTGTCAATAATGCATACACATACAGCTTTGCTAAGACTATTGTAGTTTCTGGAAGTTATAAAACAATAAACACTTCCACTCTTCATACAGGAGCAAATAAACCATTCTCTGGCAAAGATGTTTAATCTCTGACTGTAGTCAGAACTGTAAGATACAAGCTTTATGGCCTAAATTAAGTAATTTAATTTCTTACTATTTTTCAATCAACAGAACTGAGATTAACCTCTTCACTTCCAGTATCCTATTTACAACAGCACAGTCTAATATAAATGTATGTTTCTTTTCTGTCCAGCAGAGCACACTGTTGATACATTTTTAACATAAGCAACTTTACAAATACATTTTCAACACAAGCATCTGTACAAATCAGTTTTATATACAAATGACATACAATTCTTTACAAAATTCCAGTTAGCTGTGCTGGCACATGTTACACATCCACTGCCCTACTTATCCAAGCATATTTGGTAATATCTCACATCATCACAGTGTGTGTTTATGCACTTGCTTGACATTAGAGAGAGCTTTTCACACTAACATGTGGAACACTGCTATTACCATATTTTCCTAACCAGACACTGCTGATGTCATCACCTATAAAGTATTGTCTGAGACACTCTAAGTCAGACTTGAGCTGTGGTGTTTGTCTTAAAATACAGAGGTTTGTAATCTGTGTACTTAGGTAGGGGTTATGTTCTCATGGCAGTCAACGGAGGGGGGGGGGTGTTTGTGCACTTGCTTGACATCAGAAAGAGCCTTTTACACCAGCATGTGGGACACTGTTATTACAATTTTTCTCCTCACCAGACAGTGCTGATGTCATCAGCTACATCTGATTTGTGGATGTACACTATTCCCACTAGAGCAGGGTCAGAGACTGGCCTGGATGCTAGGCAGGAGTCACCTCATCCTATACAATACAGATTACAGTGAGATGGCTTTCAGTCTATCCACATACTTTGTGGCATGGTTTGTAGGGCCTTTGTTTTCTTGTTGAGAAACCCCTGGGGCCTCTCCAGCTGCTGCATGTGTCTGGTAAGTTACATACAAAAGGGAGCATTATGCCCTATTAGTGTTCTGATGAGGTTTGGGTACAGTGCTGTTATATAATTCTCAGATCTGAATACAAGGGCATGACATATGATGTGGACAACATAGACTTTCAATATCAGTGTGGACACTTGCTGGGTATAGTTCAGATTGCTATCTATATGTGTTCCCAAGTCTTGTTTCACTGGGTTTTAGCATAATGGAAATGTTGTCAATGTTGTAATTAGCAGAGAATTCCACTTTGCAGAAAGACAAAATAAAGACATATTTTTACATTTATTTGTAGACCGTGTGGCTTTGTCACCAATCATTTGTCTGTGTTAGCCCCTCCTGTAGTATGTTATCTTCCTTGGTGAACTCAATTATTGTATCCAATATGCAAGAATCAGCAGATGTGGTAAGCCAAAGGCTGTATACTTTAGCCTGAACTGCTGAGAAATAGATTCCAAACAGTAAAGGGACAAACACAGATCTGTGGGGTACACCAGTGGTGACAGCTCTACTAGTACAGGTTGATTCACCAACTTTCACAGTATGTGTTCTGTCAGTGAGCCAAATTGTTACCCATCTAGTTTTGTAGGGATTAATCTTCAGCTGGTAGAGTTTTTCAATGATACCTGCATGAGGGATTGTGTCCAAACCCTTGGCTAGATCAAGATAGTCAGTAAGCACTGTCTTACTTTCATCTGGGCCTATCACAGAGAATCAGTGGGCTGTGACAACATCACAGATTGACTATAACATAAATCATCACATACACCTTCCTGAGACAGGTGAATACACACTTCAACACACCCTCCACAAAGACTATGACATTGTAGAAGGCTGTATATCAACATGCATCCATCTAAGTTGGGGGGGACAGCACCCGATACATGTATGTGTAGACACATCCTGATCCTCCTCATCTGTGAGGTAGACCAACATGTCATCATGGACCTTTTCTAAATGGACACTAGTAATATCCTGGCTGTGTGCAAAAGACCTGTGTGAGTTGTTAATGCTACATCCATACCTCTCAACTGTACAGATTTCTGCAGAATGTCCAGATTTTTGCCTTATAAGTTTGGTCTGTTTTTCACAAAATTGTGACTGCCTGGCAAATTAGTGACAAATCATTAAAGATTGAATTTAGAAAATAAGGACAGGCATTTGAGTGTTAGACTTCATACCCTTCAGAAAGTTCATGTTAATGCAAAACCTGTTATTCTATCAACTTTCTAACTTTGTAAGATTAATATTTCAAAATTATCCCTATTTGTACCACATTTTTAAGGCTTTGTCCTGATTCCTTACTCTAAGAGGTTGAGAGGTATGACTACATCATGTCTGTTACATCTGTTAGTTGTCCTCAAACAGGTCATCGATGGCATGCATGGTGACAACACTATCATCCTTTTGACCTTGACAATCCCAAGGCATTTGATACAAATCTGCACTGAGGTATTTACTCAATACTGTTGGATGTGGCCATAAACATCTATATCACCAAGTGGGTAAACCACTGTATCACATACGTGGATCTAAATTTGTTGAAATTTGTGAAGTGACCTATATCTCAGGTCCAGTGATAGGGTCCATACATTATGGCTGTCTACTAGGCCCTTTCCTGTCCATTATTTAGGTCACAGACATCACAAATGACATGCACATCCTGTGTCCAAGCAGCTGTGTGAAGGACTACAGATTGTGGGCAATCATTGACCCAACTGTGATATTAGTATAATACAGACAGTGTGGTGCATGGCATAAATATCTAATTAGTGCTGCTGCTCACCACTCATCACTGCGCACACATGTAAACTCTGTCTAGGCTTTGAGTAAAGCCTACACAAAGTTTACTGAATCTCAGGGCTTCTTTTCTTTTATCTCCAGCCATATTGCAAGATGTTCAGAAAATTCTGTTTCAACTACCTCCCCTTCTCCTATAACTAAACCTTCTGATACTGTAAAATAATTTATTTCAGTTCTATATATACTCCTTTTGTAAGTCCATGAATTTTTGTCCCAATGTTTTAACTTACCACATCTTATAACTTGTAACATTTTTCTTATATCATTTCCTTTCTTTTTATGGTTGTCTCACAATAAAATTCTCCTGTTATTATAGTATTCATATTTATTGCTACATAGTCTAAAATCTGATGAAATAAGCTTTCTCTTTCTTTACAGTTAGTATAAGCACATGTTATAATTCTGTAGACTTGTTCTTTCCATTTTAAATCTACAATGGTTAAGCCTCCCATTTTTCTAACATTACATCTAATATCTTTACTGTATTTCTACAGAATATGACTATTCTAGAATATCTCTCATTTCCCAAATTCCAGGTTATCTTTCCTCCTCACAATTTCTCTGTAATCTTTCTTCATTTGTTAAAAATCTTGTGTCTTCTAATATAAGTATTACACCACTCCAGAATTCCTGTTCTTCTTACTATATTCTTAATACTATTCACAGTTACAGAAAGCACACTAAAACTTTCATTTTCTTTAGATTCATGGTTTCATAAATTCATAGCTGATTATAGGGCTAGCTTTCTTAATGTGCCATTCCAAGCCTAACCAATTTCCTTCCCAAAGGTGAAAATCAAACACTGTACTTTGTGTCTGTGAGTAAAACAACTTAACCATTATACCAAGCCCCAGTCTTTAGCTATATATACTCTTTTTTATCCATTCCTTTCTTTTTTTTCTTTTGTACTTATCCCTTTAAATTTTCTTTTTTCTGTCTAATACCCTTTGACTAATAGAATTCTTTCCCCCTTTTACTATCTTCCAGTTTATGTCTTCTTCGTTACTTATTTTAGAACCTTCTTCTATGTCCTCTATTATTTTTTTATCATCCAAATGTTCTTCCATTCATACTACTTCTAAAATGACTTATCTTTGTTGATTTCCTTCTCTTTTTCTTTACTGTTTTCATTTTTGCAATCCATCCATAAATGTCCAATTTAGTTACATTTATAGTATTTCAGTTCACATTTTTTTCATCATGTCCCATTTCCCACAAATATAACATTTTCTTTTGTCACAGTTGAAAAAATATTTTGAGATTTACTTGCTTACTTGCTTGGTGTGATGGATCTGCAGTGCTCTTATGACACTCAGTCTTGCTGGCTGGATTCTGCTAAAATTCAAAGTCTGATTATATTTGCATTCACAGTCTGTTGCATACAGAAACTTGCAGAATATACACTGATGAGAGAATATACTTTGCAGCATCAACTTTAAAGAGCAGTAACAAATAACTTTTATCATAAACCAAACTGGAAAACCGTTGCAGCTTAAAAGTACTGTTCCAACTTTACTTCTCATATAGTACAGATGATGTGAGAGATATAACATTTACCTTAGGACTTGTGTCCCTATCATACCTCTAAACAACTGGATTTATACAGCTCTTTATATACAGTTTTTAGTCATGCATAAACATATTTTGGAGAATTGCTTATCCTGTAGAAACAATACTAAACTTCCTTGTTTAACAATGTCTTGTAAGAGACCAGCTTTTCTGACAGTGTGAATATCCTGTAACAGTGTCCTGATGTCCATGTAGAAAAACATATTTTTGAGGAAACACATTGTCTGTATTCTATTTGAATCTGTGTATAGAAACATATGTTCTTATGTCAATGCTGATAAGCATATCCTGTTTTTTATGCAGAAAAACATATTTTTTAGAAAACACATTGTCAGAGATCAGCTTTTCTGACAGTGTGAACATCCTGTATTTTATTTGGATCTTTGTATAAAAAACATCTGTTATCCTGTTTTTCCATGCAGAATAACATGTCATTGTTCTTTAAAAGCAGATTTTGCATCTTGCATACATCCTGTTTTGAGTCTGTAAGGGAAAAATGTCCATTCTTTAAAAGCAGATTTTGTATTTTTGCTCTTGCATACATCCTGTTTTGAGTCTGTAAGGGAAGAATGTCCATTCAGCAGATTCCTTTTCCAAGCCATGGTCATTTAGTATGACTGCTGATCACATATTAGTAAACTCTGTTTCTGCATTTAAGCAAGCCTTTTCTTTCAGCATATTTACAACATAATTAATTTCAGATTTATATTCATAAAATCTAACAATTCCCTCTGTTTTTAAACATACTCAAAACATTTTATATAGAAAACACAAGAAACAAACCTTTAGTTTGAAACAACAAATCAAAATGCAATTTTACATAGTTAATACAATGATATTAAAGTATTACTACCAAAACTGAATGTATTTAAAACTTTTTCTTTTGCAGACCATTCTGTGAAAATATTTTATCAGTTATGAGCTGTGTCTGCTTTAATGTTATTTTTTTTTTAACATGATCAGTTTATTATTTTGCAATCACAGAATTTAATTTATGACTTAGAACTGTTCCATTAACTCTTTGCAGCTGTTAAATTAACTATGAGACAATAACTATGTGCTACTGCAAGCATTTATACACTACTGAAAACACACAATTTCAATGTCATTTTAACCATAACATTGTGTTCATGTCTCTGAACTGCTACAATGTATTCTGTACAGTATGTATTTACATAGACTGTTTGCTGTTCATGCATTTCAATTTACTAGGTATACTGGACCCACTTTTTTAAAACATGTTTTTTTCACACATATTTATTACTAGACATTTACTGAATTCTTCTGCATTTGTACATACAATGACTATAAAGTACATTTAGTCTAATCTTACAAATTTAATAACATTAATATTAAGCAAAATCTTGGAAAATGTTTGTCTCTTTAGAAATATCTAGTGGAATTGATACCATATCGATATGTCCTGTTATTTTAAACTACATACTCAGCAATTAAAAATATTCATGCTTTTTTATACCAACATTGTTTTGCCAAAAACATATTAAAAATAGTGACCATTCTTGCTATTAGAAACATTTATGCATTTTGCATATCTTTATTCTCTCTTGTATAGCTTTAATAAAGCAATTTTCAATCATCTCTTGTTTTTTAAACTATCTCTTGTATAGCTTTACAGTTTAACAGGTTGTAAATACAATTTAATACTAAACAATACAATAATAACCATTATGATAGCTATTAACAACTTGTAAAATATCTTATCCTGTCAGGTTTAATCCAGTTTACCAGTATTTCTAATACACTAATACCTGTTCTTTCCTCTCCCTAAGAGTATTGTCAAGAAGGAATGAGATTTTTTTTCCTCTAGCTTTATTTTAGACCCTTGTTGTTTATTTTTTCTGTAGCTTTATTTTAGACCCTTGTGCAGTACTGCTTATACAGTCAGTGTAAAACTGAGAAAGTGCCCCTCCCCCTGTAGTACTTCAGCACTGTTTTCCTGCCCTATGCTGTGAAAATAGAATGTATGTCAGCCTAACACTATGGTTATACATTTATTTTATTAAATTATGGACTTTTGTCTGATTTGATAATTTTTTATAAAGCTTTTGCTGTTTACTACCACTAGTAGGCATTTACACCCTCCTGCATAATTGATTTGAACTGTATATATACTATAGCCCATTTGCTGGCTGTACTTGATACAACTGAGTTTTTGTGTCCTTTTAACATTTACTTGCAAACAGATTATCAGTGACATATATGCACAATTGTGACATTTTATTACAATTACTAAATAGTGTTGCCTGTAAACATTTTAACAATTATGTTTTAATAACAATGATGCTTTAGAAAAACTCAAGCTACTTGCCTGGCAATCAGTCTTGTTTATCTTATCTTTTCAACATTTCCTGTAACTATTTATTCAGTCTAGGAAGGTCTGAGCTCACATTTCATACTCTGTAAACTATAGTTAATTATTTTGGCAGTTTTCCTTTAATGTGATTGTGATTTGCATATTTATCTATTTAACTGTGCTGCCATTAATTTTACAAAAATTGTTTGAATAATAACATCTGTGATTTTCTTTTTAAAATTCAGAACTTTAACTGTTTGGTGTTACTAAATTGTAAACAAATTGTAAAAAACAAAATAGATATTAGTTTAACCAACACATTTATATTTATATTATTTATATTTGCTGTTGTCTGCCTGTTATTCTTGTGTATTGTAACAGATGTACTCTAGATGAAAAGAACACACATGCATGTCTGTCTTGTATATGTATATCTTTATACAAGCATGTCATGTCTTGTGACTTTAAATTTTTACTCATCTATTTTTATTTAATTTATATATTATAATACACTAGAACAGTTTTGTTTACCTTTTGACTATGCTAACGAATGGCATTCATATGCTTTACTTTACTGTAGTACTGATAGATGTCTTGCTTTAACTGAATGAAAGTAAAACATTTAAGAATGATTTGTCCAGACATCAGATCCTACCATCCTACCATGTATGTTTAACCATTTTCAAAACATAAACGTATTAGAAAATATATTTCTTTTGCACAGATTAGCTGTGTATGCAGGAAGTTTCCAGTCTCTGTCAGTTCAGCTAATTTATTTCCTTTATCCTGCAACTGCTTTTGAAGAATTTCCTGGAATGTTGTATGGTCCTTCTGACATTCTTTAGTAAGCTGTTCTGCTGAATTTGAAACTCCTATGCACTTTTGAAAAGATGTGTGTATAACTTGTCTAAGCTTCCTGAGCTCATTGTGTCTGTCTTTTAGAAGTTTACTACATTCCTTTGTAACAAAATGTACTAGGGGTTCTATCAGTAACTGATTTGACTCACATGTGGTGACAGGACATAACTGTTCAACATCAGAATGTAATGGAAACACTTTACCCTTAGTTAATTCTTCAGATCTGTCTTTACAGTCTATTTTTTTCACAATATGATGCAATATTATTTTATGGCATAATACACAAAATGCAGTTTTTGTTGAATCACACAATAAACATTTGTCATTTTTCACATGGTTTTCTTTGAGATACCAGCCAAACATTGTAATACATTTGCATAATGCCTTACTATGAACCTGCCCTAATAAGGTTTTACATTTACTAATGTGCTGTGTATACCAACATTGCAATTTACTAACGTTTAGTTTACTCCTGCATGAATTATAAATAATATTCATACTATCTAGTAATATACAACCTGTCTAGGAATACAGAAACTATATATGAATATACAAACTGTCTTAAGTATATAAAAACTCTCTTAAGAATATACAAACTGTTTTAACATCATCCACACTAAATATGTGACACAGAAAAAAGTCTTACCAGTTAGCAAGAAAACAGGTGATCAGGCTGCTATTGCAGATGGCTGGAAATTTTTCAGTCACTTGAGAAGCTGGGAAAGCACAACAGGCAGTGGACTGATCGGCTAGTGGATATCCCCCTTTTCTTAGCGAAGTTATGGCACTGCGAATTTCTTGAACTAGTCTCATTCCGGATTGTAGACGTCTAAAAAACTTTACTACTGAAAGCTGCATAAACTGGAATACTTCTGTTTAGGATTTACACATACGTACAAATGTTAGTTACTGCAATTTGACTGAAGTGACCCTCTGCAGGGCTTACCATCACTCCTCCTGTGTTTGAATGCAGATTGTAGGTTCAAATGCAGGCTAGCTTGCCATTGAAAAAATTATATGGAGCTAGTCACTCAGCTGCCTCGCCATTGAAAAAATATTTTTTGATCTTACTTGCTTACTTGCTTGGAGTGATGGATCTGCAGTGTTCTTATGACACTCAGTCTTGCTGGCTGGATTCTGCTAAAATTCAAAGTCTGATTATATTTGCATTCACAGTCTGTTGCATACAGAAACTTGCAGAATATACACTGATGAGAGAATATACTTTGCAGCATCAACTTTAAAGAGCAGTAACAAATAACTTTTATAATAAACCAAACTGGAAAACCGTTGCAGCTTAAAAGTACAGTTCCAACTTTACTTCTCATATAGTACAGATGATGTGAGAGATATAACATTTACCTTAGGACTTGTGTCCCTATCATACCTCTAAACAACTGGATTTATACAGCTCTTTATATACAGTTTTTAGTCATGCATAAACATATTTTGGAGAATTGCTTATCCTGTAGAAACAATACTAAACTTCCTTGTTTAACAATGTCTTATAAGAGACCAGCTTTTCTGACAGTGTGAATATCCTGTAACAGTGTCCTGATGTCCATGTAGAAAAACATATTTTTGAGGAAACACATTGTCTGTATTCTATTTGAATCTGTGTATAGAAACATATGTTCTTATGTCAATGCTGATAAGCATATCCTGTTTTTTATGCAGAAAAACATATTTTTGAGAAAACACATTGTCAGAGATCAGCTTTTCTGACAGTGTGAACATCCTGTATTTTATTTGGATCTTTGTATAAAAAACATCTGTTATCCTGTTTTTCCATGCAGAATAACATGTCATTGTTCTTTAAAAGCAGATTTTGCATCTTGCATACATCCTGTTTTGAGTCTGTAAGGGAAAAATGTCCATTCTTTAAAAGCAGATTTTGTATTTTTGCTCTTGCATACATCCTGTTTTGAGTCTGTAAGGGAAGAATGTCCATTCAGCAGATTCCTTTTCCAAGCCATGGTCATTTAGTATGACTGCTGATCACATATTAGTAAACTCTGTTTCTGCATTTAAGCAAGCCTTTTCTTTCAGCATATTTACAACATAATTAATTTCAGATTTATATTCATAAAATCTAACAACAGTTACTTATCAAATGTCTTTCTTTTCCACAAAAAAACATGTTTTGGGTTGTCCCCAGTGTTTTACAACACCCTTACTTCCCTCAACATTTATCATGCTTGGTATATCTATAATGTTTTTTCTTTCTATTTTTTACCACAATATTACCATCCCAGCCATCAGTCCATAAACCCCTTTTGTCATAAACTTTTGCAATGTCCAGTACTTCTTTACATAAAGTTTCCAAATGTAATTTCAAAGTCTCTTTTAAGACCTTTGTTCAAAATTGTGCATGAATTTTCTTTTTTGTTTCTGTTAAATGCTTTTATTACATAAAGATTCCATGTGTAACAGTCTTTCTTTTTTACATATTCTCCAAGAAAATTTTCCATTGAAAAAACAGTCTCAGATATAATGTCACAAAATATCTCTTTGTTAATAAGAATAAATGTTCTTATCTCATGCGCTTTTACACCAAAAGGAGCTATTAAATTGCCCCACAGTTCATACATGTCCATTTCTTTGCCTTCTTTACTTTGAATCCTTACCATGTATTTCCATTTTTCATTTTCTTCTGCCTTCTTTTCTGCTACTCCACTTTTGCTTTCTTTTACTTTCTCTGCATACATTTTCTTTTTCATCTCACCACTCTTCTTTAGGATTGTCCCTGCATCATCCTTTTGTATTATCTCCATAATGTCCCCCCAGGAAACAACTCCTTAATTTTCTGACTCACTCTGCATCACCATTTCTTTAAGTAAATCATACCATAACCCTCCCAAATGGAGGGTTGTAATTATACATCTATCATTTGCTGACTCATCTCCATAAAACAGTTTTTTTTTTTGAAAAATTTCTTCATAGGACCATAGGATCATAGGAAGTTACTGTGCAAATGGCCCTATGGTCCTTACAAGCCTAGCCAAGTTCTGCCTTTGTTTCCATGATCATAGGATCATAGGAAGGTTACTAGGCTAATGATCCTAGGGAACTTTACAAGCCTAGCCGAGTTCTACCCTTATTTCCATGATTAGCACCTATTGCCCCTGTCCAAGAGGGACACAAGTAGAAACCCTGGGGTGAATTTACTGTTACCAGTCCAATTGTCCAGATTGCATTTGAAGAGGGACAATGAGGAGTTCTGTTTGACATAAAGTTGGAGTCTGTTCCAAAGGTGTGGCAACCTCTGGGAGACAAATATGTCCCTCAGGAAGGTTCTATTAATGTCACATACCAGGTTAAAGTCTTTGGAATGAGTAACCTGTGTACTATATGACTTACAGAGATGCAGCCTTTCCAATAAAACAGGGTTAGAGGTTGCCTTGTATGCAAGGCAGAGACTGCCTCTCAGTAGTCTGTATGAAACAGAATAAAGTGACAGTGATTGCAGATGATCCACATAGGACAGATGATGAAGACCTAGAATTTTTCTTGTGAGGAACCTTTGTGGTCTCCAATTGCTACAGGTGCTTGGAAAGGTACACACTAAAAGGGGCATTGTACTCAGTTATTGGCCTGATGAGGGAAGAGTACAGGGAGGTTATAATTTACCTTTTGTTGGAGGCAATGCCCTTACTTATGTGATGAGCAATATAGAATGCCATTCTTACCACTGTGGAGACATGACAGTCAAAGGTGAGGTTGCTGTCTACCTGTGTGCCCTGGTCTCTCACTACTAAGCGTGTACTTAAGGTGTTGCTATTGATGTGGTAATTAGCAGGAATATTGCCCTTACTGAAAGGGATAATAATACACTTTTTGTATTGAGTTTAAGGCCTTGAGTTTGGCACCAATCATTTGTTTGTGCAAGACTCTCTTGTAGGATGTTGACATCATTTGGAGATTCAATGATCACTCTCAGTTTGCAGTCATCAGCAAACTTTGTCAGCCACAGACCTTTAGTTTTTGCTTGTACTTCAGAGAAATAGAGTCCAAACAGTAGAGGTCTCAGGACTGATCCCTGTGGAACACCACTGTTTACAGGTCTGCTGTTGTAGGTGGATTCCCTTATTTTGGCTATATGGGTTCTATCAGTGAGCCAGTTAGCAACCCATTTAATGATATAAGAGTTGATACCTAGCTGGATGAGTTTGTCAATGATGCCTGAGTGGTGGATAGTGTCAAATGCCTTGGCTAAGTCTAGGTAGGCTGTATGCACAGATTTCCCTTCATCCAGGGCCTTGATGACTGTCTCGAAGAAGTCCACCAGGTTTAACAGGCATGATTTCCCTTTGACAAATCCAAACTGGGTAGGGTCAAGTGTTTGGAGATTACCTTTATCTTTGTTGATAAGGTCCATAATGATTTGCTCCATGGCCTTGCAGATAAGGCTAGTCAGACAATGGATCTATATGGTTCCTGGGGTCAATGGAAGCACCACCTTTGTGCAAGGGAATAACGGTGGCCATTTTCCATTCAGCTGGGATGAAGCTGGTGCTTAGACTATGACTGAAAAGAGTACCCAATTTTGCTAATTCTTGTTAGAGCCCATGTAGGACGCAGCCTGTGATGTTATCAGGTCTCATAGATGCTGTGTTCTTGGCATGAAAGAGGGTGTTAATGACCTGCTCTTTAGAGATACAAGGTAGGGGACAGGTGGCAGGAATGTCATGGGGTATGTGTGGCAGGAACAAGAGAGTGAAGTTTTCACAGAACCTGTCAGCCAACAGGTTAGCTATATCCACAGGCTCAGTATATGTGGTATCATTAACTTCCAGTTCAGCACAAATATGGGCCTTTCCTTTTAGGTTACAGATGTAACTAAAGAATGCCTTACGGTTGCCTTTAGTTGAGGAAGCTAATTGTGATTCTTAGTTTGCTTTCTAGGACGTCACAAGAAGTGTTATTCACTTGTTTAAGCTAATGAGGGAGTGTTTCCAGTTTAGGGCTCACTCTCTCTTACTCTTAGATAGCAATTTCCTTCCTCTTACTGTAAAGCCTGTTAATTGCAGTTGCTCTTCCTTGACGAGCTTGTTTTGTTCCTATCAGGTATGGCAGAGTCAAAGCAGTTATACAGGTGTTTGTATAAAGCACAGGTGTAGAACTCAGCTTAGTTGTCCATGTCATCTGATGGGGGAGGTGCAGAAAAGCTATTTATACCATCCAGTAAGACGTTTTAATCTGCTTTGGAGATGTTTTTTTAGTTTAGATGCTGCTGGGGGGGGGGGGGGGGGGCAGGTGTGATAGTTACTTCAAATGAGATTGATATGTGGTCAGATCTCACCAGGGAAGACCTCACAATAGGGGTGTTACAGTGGTCCCCCATATTGGTAAGCACAAGACCCAGGATGGTAACATCCCTTGTGGGGGTGTCAACCAGCTGGTCCATAGAATTGGAGTTAATGAAGTCAAGGAACCTTTGGGGAAGTGAGTTTGAGCACAAGAAATTTACCCAGTCACTGGATGGGTTGTTAACGTGACCCAAAACTATGGTGTTTGGATGTATCTTGATAGACTCAAATAGATCCAAATAGGCAGAGTGGGTGTCCTGATTCATGGAGGGGGTCCTGTAGCTGGCAATGACTTGAACAGGTATCCCACCAACAGTTAATTGCACCTGAAGTATCTCCAGGGAATTATGCTGTTTGACCAGTCTGGAAGTGTGTTTATCTTTAATGAAAATTGATACACCACCTCCTTTAGTTTTCATGTCTTCAGTTAATGGTCTGAATGTGTGGAAGTAGGTGTAACCCTATATGGCTGGGGTGCTCTCCACAGCCTTGAAACAGGTCTTCATGACTGCACAAATGTCTGCATTTGCACAGTAAGGACTGCTTCCAGTGAATGCAGTTTCATGTTAAAACTCCTAGCATTTAGCAGCATAACCTTGAAGTTGTTTTTAGATGAAGTTTTTATGTCTGGAATTTTGTCCTTGAGACACTGCCTAATAAAAGGCACTATGGGGATGGAAAGAACCTTAGCCAGTTGCCGAAATGCCAGGGGTGACAGATGAAGACCATCCCTGGCAAAGCATCATGGTCTGTCAATCATCTCATCCCAGGCTGACAGATACTGGATCCCCTTAGAATGACACGAGATACTAATCCAATTATTGAAGTCAATCATTTTCTATTTATATTGAGGCATTATCCTAGGTGAAGGTAAAATGCTCCTTAAGGCTAGGGACATAGAACCCTGCACACATTCTTTGGTTTCAGTATTTGCTTTTTCCTTCATTTTTCACTTGTCTATCATTTCCTTCTCTGGCCATCTGCCTCCCTGTTTCTCTGGGCCACCTCAGTGCCTGGAACAGAAACAGGAAGTGGTCCTCCAAAATGTGTCCCAATCACAACAATGACAAGTAGGGGACGTTCTCTAATGCCTTGGAAAAGTTTCCCTAGCTGTATAAATTCCACCCTGTGTTTCCCCTGAAAATAGGCTACTAGCCTAGTGGGACTAACCTGTTCAACAAAGGATAAATAAAAGGTGTTGTAAACAATTTACATTATCACAGTAATCACTCGGCTGTCAGCAACATTTTGGTCATGCAAGGTAAGCTTTCATATGATGCTAAGCAGTTCTTTCTTTGTCACCTGGCTGTTGAGATAGTTGGGAAAAATGTGACAGTTATGATGATATAAATAAATATTATATGAATAATGTTTAGTATCTCTTTAGCAGCCCTAGACAGAGGTCAAGTATTGATGTAGTTATGTTGCCCAGCATAAGATGAAAGGTTTCAGTAGCTTGTATGTAGCATATTTTTAAAAATATTAATGTAAATATAAATGGCAATATTAGACACCTAGAGGCATCACTAGGATGAGCCTAGAAAAAAATGCCTGGTGGCTTCACTTGGATTTAATTTTAAGAAATCATTGAAAATAATTGAAAATATTATGTCATTCTTCTTGCTTCACTGACAAGACAACTGGTAGCCACCTCAACCACAAAGAACCAGACAGTAGACAGAACTGTGATGTAGTAACCATGAAAACAGTTTGTGTTTTTTAAGCTTTTATTCTGAAGGAATGTGAGGAGTGAGATGTATCTGCTCAAGCATAAGCAGCAGCAGCTGGTGAATGGGACAACAAGCACTGGGACGGGGTATGTCCAGTCCAAGAAAGAAAAATGGTTACATTCCATCCTAGATATCAAGTGTTGTGGGGGGTGCTAGCAAAAGTGTCATACATTAAAGCCAAGCTGCAAAATGCACTGCACAGAATACATGAAATATTTCATGCATGGGCGATAATGTCCTTCTAGCTTGCCAATATATCAAAACAGTCATCTCCATAATAAGTGTCCAAGCTGTTCTTAAAAATATTTAAATTGGTATTTGCTTTAATATAATTTGGTAGTCTACTCAGGCATCAGTTACTCTGTCAGAGAGCCAATTACTACATCTCTGATTCCCATACAATCTCATACAACTGTTGTCCAATATGTCAGAGAACCCCTAGGTTGTTGTCTCTAAGTGCTGTGTATACCTAAATGAAGTCACTTAATTATCTGTATCAGACACGGCACAAGTTGAGACATTTTAATATTTCATAACAACTTTCACATCCATGGATGCCCTTGGCATATTTCTGCTGTACACTTTTCCAAGTTACTCATGCTAGTTTTTTTAATAAAGTTTTCATATTATTACTCCATTTTCCATTTAGGATCTAATGTAAATTTCAAACAATGGTTTTATTATTTCTGATTTCCTATACTTTATAAATCTGTTTATATAGCTTGTAGATTTATTATGCAAAGGAAAACCTTGGGTATTGCATATAACAGGGAAGGCAACAGATTCCAAACCCTCAGCATTTTATCCCAGTTCCCAGCACAGATCAGCCATTTGACCGACCACTACCAATCACCCCCATTTAGTTGTCCTATATGGAGATAAAACCAACTGAGGTGCAGTCATCATACAGTCTTCATAGGATTTTCTGATGCTTTCCAACTCCCAACCTCTTGATGGTTGATGTGTGCACTTGCAGAGTGAGGTCCTACTGCAGCATCCTTTGCATCGAGTGTATGCTTCAACAGGCATAAGACAATGGCTATAGCGCATATATACTATAAGGCAGCACCATGCACATATCTGTAACTGAGTACTGCCTGTTTATGATAGACATCCACCAACAAGGGTTAGCAAAGCAACACACAGGATTTCCTCCTTCCCTTTAGGAATGAAGATCTAATGCGCGCACACACACACACACACACACACACACACACACACACACACACACACACACACACGCACACACACACACACACACACACATATGTGCTCCTCCAGCACACAATTATTAATTGATCTCGGTTCAGCTGGATCAAACTCAGGGCTTTATCTCTCAGTGTCATGAATCTGGTTCCAAATCCTCAGCATTTAGAGCTACAAGAAACCTTGTACCAGATGACAGAGAAGCAGGGTAATGCCAGTAGAATTGTAGGGCTAGGGTCCATTTTTCAGAATAATACTAGAAGTTTTTTTTTCTTTTCACAGGGGTGGCTGAAAGGTACAATAGGCTACCAACAGCTGCAGTCTATGGAACTTATCGCACATGGATTTAAGTTATACTATACAGATGGTGTACAAGGTCTAAGGAAAATAACTACACTATCACCTCAGCTCATATTTTCCACAAGAATCCATATTAGTAGGAAGGGCATGTCTGACGTAGGTTCATAGGATGTTACTAGGCTACTGACCTGAGGGCCTTTACAAGCCTAGCCATAAAATTCCAATATAATACTAGAAGAGATATATCATTTATGCCCAAGATTTTTCTAGAAAAGATTACCCAAGTCCAGGAGAGAAGCAAGGGCAATCCTGGCAGGAATTTACAGTTTCCCATCCAGTCATCCAGGCTGTGCTTAAACAGGGCCGTGGAGGTACTCTGCTTGACATGGAATGAAAGCCTATTCCAGAGGAGTTGCAACCTCTGAGAGATGTATCTATCTCTCCAGCAGGTCCTATGTATATCGCAAGCTATATTGAGGTCCCTGGAACGAGTGACTCTAGTCCCATTTGACTTACAGATGTGCAACATTTTCATTAGATCTGGGTCAGAGATAGCCCTGTAAGCCAGACACAAGTAACCTCTAAGTAGACTATATGCTACTGAGTACAGTGACAGCAACATCAATCTATCCGCATAAGACATGTGCTGGAGACCCTGAAATTTCTCAGTTAGAAATCTCTGACGTCTTTCAAGCTGCTGCAGGTGTCTGGTATGGTACATACCAAAGGGATCATTATATTCAATAATAGGTCTGATGAGGGATGGGTACAGGGGAGTTATACTCTCTTTTCCTCTTGAGGTGATACCTTTGCTAATCAGGTGAGCGACGTAGAATGCCTTCCTCACTACAGTAGACACATGGTGGTCAAAGTTGAGGGCACATTCAACTTGTGTTCCCAGCTCTCTCACTACAGAAGTGGTACTTAAGATATTATTATTTCCCTTATAATCAGCAGGGACATTGTTTTTACTGAAGGAAATGATGATGCATTTTTTAGCATTTAGTTTAAGACCATGGCTTTGGAACCAATCACTGGTCCATGTAAGCCCATTTTGAAGGAAGCTAACATCACTAAGGGATTCAATGATAGCAGTTAATTTGCAGTCATCTGCAAACTTGGTTAGCACAGCCCTTCTGTTTTGGCCTGGACTTCAGAGAAGTATATGCCAAACAAGATGGTCCCAGCACTGGTCATTGTGGGGCCCCACTGGTGACAGGTCTGCTGGTAGAGGTGAAGTTTCCTACTTTGACTGATTGTTGCCAATCTCTGAGCCAGTTTGCAAACCACCTGGCAACATAGGAGTTGATATTCAACTGGGTTAGTTTGTCAATGATGCCCAAATGAGGGATTGTGTCAAAGGCCTTAGCCAAGTCAAGATAGGCTTTGTGCACAGCTTTGCCTTTGTGTATGGCTTTGGTCAGATTCTCAAAGACATCCACCAGGTTTAGCAGGCACATCCTACCATTGACAAAACCAAACTGGGATGGTTTGAAGGTCACCTATATCCTTATTTATGAGATTCATGATGATTCGTTCCATTGCCTTACAGATGAGGCTGGTTAAACTTATGGGTCTATAGTTATCAAGTTATGTTGCCGAGTCACCCTTGTGGCAGGTGATAACAGTCACTGTACTCAGTCTGTGGTTGAATAGGATGTCTAGTGGAGTAGCTAGCTTTTGTTTAAGAACATTAAGAATGCAGCCCAGAATGCCATCTGGTCCCATGGAGGCTGTGTTCTTAGTCTTGGAGACAGCATTGATGACTTGCTCTTTGGAGATGCAGGGAGGAGGTGATGTTGAAGACATGGTTTGTAGTATGCTTTGGGGGGATAGGGGGTGAAATTTTCACCAAATCTGTCTGCTAGCAGGTGTGCAATTTCTACAGTGTCAGGGTGTGCGATACCATCCACAATTAGTTCAACAAACATCTGAGTCCTACCTTCTAGGTTGCAGATGTAGCTGAAGAAGGCCTTATGGTTATGCTTGGCTATGGCTGCTAAATTTTTCTCACAGTTGTTTTTTGAGGATTTTATGAATTGTCTTATTTGCTTGTTTAGGCCGAGGAAGATGCTTTTCCAATTTTGGGTTCTTACTTTGTATTTTTAGACAGCAGCTGCTTAGAGAGACTTTTCTGTAGACAGGTTCCACATTTTTGAGCAACAGCTGCTTAGTCAAATATCTATTTAAATGCTGGCACATTGTTAGTTCAATTACAAAGAACTGGCAGCTGTACTTCAACAAACTATCATGTTCAAAATAAAATACCAGAGAATTTATGGGCAGTGAAAGCTTCCTTAGCTATGAAGTCAATGACAGTAATAATACAAAAACAAAATGAAATTCACTTATCTGTCATGCAGTCTGGAAATCTGATAAAATACAGGCTGACAGTGCATATTCTGAGACTCTGGGATTCAAAAGATAATAAAAGACATTGTTTTGAACAAACAGGCCTTAATTGTTTAATGTTCAAAGTTAAACACTAACTAGATAAGATGCTCTTCTGAACCAGTACATGAAATGCATTAGTTAAGGTCATCAGCTGTAATAGGCTCCACATGACTCAGTTAAAATCAGTAGGCTGTCACTAGAACTCTGTCCTTGCTAAGCACACTTTTTTTCTAGAGTTCTGATTCTTTTCATTTCATGGTACACCGAAAGTATACAGAAAGAGTTTAAGAACAATTTCTAAAAATGCAATTGTCTTCAGAGTTTAACAAATCTGATATCTGACAAGGTACTAAGACTGGTAGCAATTTCACTGTATTAATTCATTTGGAAAGAAAATATAAAAATAAAACTAAGTTAGAAAGTTAGACATATCCATTCTTCTTCTGTCTTCTGTAGTGTAATATACCATGTTGTTGTTTATATTACACTGATCTACAAAGCTTCTATTATAAAAGGAATCAGAATGAGAATACAAAATACTTAACTATGCTTCTATGCTTGCAGGTTCACAAAAATATTATAAATATAAATACATGTGCAGCAGAAAAGTTAAAACAGAAGAAAAGGATGGTTGAGTGTTGGGGAAGGGGGTGGCAGATAGGTAATAAATATGGGTCATTTCATCGGTAGATAGGTTACTGAAGCAGGGGAGCTTAGCTGTACAAGGGCAGAAGTTAATATATGTCCATTGCCCTTTAGAGTCAGGTGGCATAGCTGGGAAGGGAAGCCGACACTTCACGCATGCAAAATAACAGCAAAGACTGGGTATTAAAGTTATCAGCTAATTATACTGTAGGAATTACTGATGCTCCTGGACAGAAAATATCTGACTGATCTTGTAAAGAGCTCACATTCAGGCACTATGGAAATATGACAGAGTGTGTGTGCGTGTAACTGTCTTGTTGGGGTGGTCTGTTATAACCAACACTTTCTTCCTTAGAAATTGGAAGGCATTAAGCAGGCAGGGGTACAGCAACAAAAGCTGTTGCTGAAATGGGTGGATTCCGTTTCAATGGTCAACATGTGGGGGGGGGGGCATTTCCAAATATCACTGGCCTCTTACAGAACAGAACTTAAGCCTTTCCAGGAAGTGAGTGGAAATGGGCAGCTCCACATTCTGTTTTCCCAGTGGAAGAAAAGAGCTAATAAGGATAATGGTATCCTTATGTCCCTCTGGCTACTATAATAGAGTCCATAGACTGCTATGGCACAACATTTGATGATCTCATCATTGAGAGAAGCTAATCTGTCAGTCTAATGGAATGAATTAAGTTAAAGTCACCATGAGCAAGCTAATGCTTAGAATGCATCGTGGAACCAAAACAATATAAATATACAAAGAATAAATGCCTTGAGATCCTTTTCAATTTGAAGTTTTTATAAAGAATCACTTGCTGTTTTTCTCTTGCATAATTGAGTAACAACTTAGAAAACTGCTGTTTTTTCATATTGTGTGATAGTCCACTAATATGACTCCAACAGGATCAATGGAACCCTTCTTTTCTACTTAAATACACAATTTTCCTTTAATAAAATAAATCAAAATTGGGCACACATCCTGCAAGGCCTCCTTTCAGAACCATTTTTTTCTATAAGGTGGTAAGACACAGCCTTTAGCTTTGGTTGTAGACAAAAATCTAAATGCCAGTAAGTCAACACTTAAATATTATAGAAAAGACTCATATGACTTATTGAATTTGTTAAAAGATTCTGAATTTAGAGATGATGAAAACTTTATGTTTACAGCTGATGTCATTAGTTTATACACTCGTAACCTCCAGGAACTGAAAATTGATTTTGTGAGATAGTATGTCATTAAAAATGAAAGTATGACTTCTGGGATATAAACACTTTGTTTTCTTTTGGATATTATCTTGAAAAATATTTTTTACTTTTTATAATGATTATTACCACCAGGTTAGTAGAGCAGCTTTAGCGGTGGTTATGGCCTCAACTGTACCACCATAGTTGTTGGCCAGTGGTAGATTGAATTTTTACACAAGTTAAATTTATTTATAAATAATCTGAGTTTTTACAAATATTTCATTGATGGTTTGATTTTTACTTGGAGAGGGAATGAAAGTGACTTTGAAGAGTTTATATGATCACTTGGAAGCAGCACCAACATTTTAAGGTTCATCACTAGTAGTAAGGGTAATATTAGGATTTTTTAGATCTAACACTATAGTAAGGGTAATATTATGATTTTTAGATCTAACTCTATAGTAAGGGTAATATTATGATTTTTACATATAACTCTATAGTAAGGGTAATATTATGATTTTTTAGATCTAACTTTATCAATGGATGTGGTTAATAAGACATTTGGTTCTTGAATATATAGAAAACAAACATTTGTTAATAATTATATACATTACACTAGTGGGCATCCTTTTGATTTTCAGTTAGAGCATCTTCTGTGTGGCGACATGCGTGAATGGGCGTTCCTTCATTGAAGATTGTGCATTAGGCCCAGCAAGCCAGCACATAAAACTCTACTGCCAATCATTAGCGGACCAGAGTTCTGCTGTGGCGACCCCTAACCGGGAAAAGCCGAAAAGACACACACTAGTGGGCATCCTTACAGAATAAGAATTATATTGTTAAAGGACAATTTATAAGATTGTCTAGATTAACCACAGTGAAGTTAATTTTGAATTTGAATGTAGAGAGTTGCTATATTTTTGGATTGAGGGTTTCCTGGTAGCTTAGTAGAATGTGTCATTTTTGAAGTTAAACAATTCAAATTTAACAAGTTTGCTCCCATTTTATTTAAGGGTAAACCAGTGAATGGACTATAGACAGAAATTCCCAATTATGTGTGTGATAATTTTTTGTCAACCTTTCTGTGGATAGTTTTAGAACCAGAAATGTAGTTACCAACAACTGGAAAATTATCCTTGAGAATGAGATCTATATGCAATTTTGGTAAAACACTAAGATTTGTACTTAGAAGAAACCACAACATTGAAGATTTATTAGAATTTAGGTGGCTTTGTGAGATTAATGATAAGGGAATGAAAGATACTTTTAAATGTGGAACTTGCAAATCATGTAGGCTCCTTTACAGAGGTACTAATTTAAATTTAATAAGTTTGAAAAGAACCAACAGGGCAAGATCACATTACACATGTAACTCTATATGTTTAGTCTATATTGCAGCCTATTCAATTTGTGATAAATTTTTGTAGGAAAAATAATTAGAGAATTGTCCAAATATATTTATGAACACATTTGCGCAATAAAGAAAAAGGATCATGAGACTAATGCACTATATAAACTTTTGCATGTCTATATTGGTTTCAACATTTTTTTTTATTTTTTGGGATAAAGCACATACAAATCAATATTAGAGATGATGATTATGACAATGAGTTAAAAAGAAAAGTTCTACATTGGCAGATATTGTTGGATTCCAGTACTGCATCAGGTTTAAACGAACATCTTAACATAAAGTGTGTGTTGGAAGCCCGGCCCCATAGTAGTCCTTGGAGTAAAGGATTTTGCGTATGACATCAAACTGAATTCATATAGTTGATTTGTACACATACATTTTTCTTATATACCTTAACATTTCTCTGCACAGATGTGTTACAGATACAGTTTTTTGAGAAGAGATTATTGCAGAAGGTTACGTCAATTATATTATTTAAATGAGTGTGTTGTAAGTTTGGTCCGTAACAGGGCAAGTAGCCCTTGTGAGGTAAAAGATTTTTGTATGCATTAAATAGTGTCTGCATTGCATGAGATTTATATATATTTACCATTTTTAAAAGTTATTATATGCCAAATCATACACCAATGCACTGTATGAACACATACATAAATGCATGGAACTAGCCATACCCAACAGAACCAAGATGCTCTCCTCCAAAAAAAGGAAGCCAGTCTGGTAGTCCCCTGCCATTAATAAACTCTACAACAGAAGGAAGAAACTGTTGCAGAAAAAGGTGAAGTCCCAAGACTGGAAAAATTCCCTTATTAGCCTCAACAAAAAGTTGAGATCCCTCATCAAATCCTCTAAAGCCAGTTATGAGGGCAGAATTGCAGCAGACACTAAAAACAGCCATAAAGCCTTCTATAGTTATATCAAGAATCTCCATGGCAATACTCAGATTTTCTATGAGTTACTGCACAATGGTACCTCCTATACTGAGCCAACATATATTGCAAACATACTGGCCGACAGATTCAGTACCAACTTTACCCCCCCACCACCAATGGACCAATCTCAATACCGGAAGAATGACAGGCATCCAGCATTACTGCAGCACAGGTTAAAGCTGCATTGTCCAAGGCCCAGAGTATAGCTTCCATGGGCCCCGACAATATCCCTGGCTGTGTTCTACATGAATTACAAAGTGAATTGGCACCACATCTGTGTGCTCTGTTCACTCACAGCCTCACCTCAGGCTTAGGGTTGCCACCTTTTCAGTGGGCCAAAGTGGGACATGAGGGTCTGGCCAATATCACACTGGTCACACCCTCTACCATGACATCAATACAGGAGTGGTGAAGGAGATGCTGTTATGGGTACGACTGATGGCTGCTGGACTGGCTAGCTAGCCGACTGCTAGAGTGGCTAGCTGACTGGTTGGCCGGATGCTGGAGTGGCTAGCTTGTTGGTGGGAGTAGCAGCTGGATGGATGAATGACTGGATGGATGGATGGCTGCATGAATGGATGAATGGATGGATGGCTGAATTAATGGATAGATGGCTGGCTGGATGGATGGCTGGCTGGCTGGCTGGCTGGCTGGATGGCTGGCTGGCTGGATGGATGGATGGATGGATGGACGGACGGACGGACGGACGGACGGATGGACGGACGGATGGATGGATGGATGGATGGATGGATGGATGGATGGATGGATGGGTGGGTGGGTGGATGGATGGATGGATGGATGGATGGATGGATGGATGGATGGATGGTTGGCTGGATGGATGGATGGCTGGCTGAATGGATGGATGGCTGGCTGCATGAATGGATGGCTGGCTGGTTGAATGAATGGATGGCTGGCTGGATGAATGGCTGGCAGGCTGCATGAAGGAATGCATGGCTGACTAGCTGGCTGCATGAATGGATGGCTGGCTGGCTGGTTGGAAGAATGGCTGACTGGCTGGATGAATGGATGGCTGGCTGACTGGTTGGCTGCATGAATGGATGGCTGGTTGAATGAATGGATGGCTGGCTGGTTGAATGAATGGATGGATGGCTGGCTGGATGAATGGATGGATGGCTGGCTGGCTGGTTGGAAGAATGGATGGATGGCTGGATGAATGGATGGTTGGCTGACTGGCTGGCTCATTAGAAAAAAAAATCTCTTTTTTTTTTTTTTTTTAGCGGCTGTAGAAGCGCTTAAAACAAAGCACTCCTACAGCCGCGATCTTTACAGGGCTCTTCCTGCCCCAATCCCCACCTCTTTCATGAATTGCAGCCAATTGCTACACGAATTACAGCACCTGGACCTATCAGGCAGCAGCTTTGCCTGCAGGTCTGGGTTGGTGACAACTGAATTGCCGTGGAAAAGCCAGAAGTAATTGTGGCTTTTCCACGGCAATTCAGTGCGATTGAAAAGCGGGACTTTTCAAGTCCCACTACTTTCCACAGCAGGCAACAGGATGAGGCAGCTCAACCCGTAAGTGTCCCGCTGACAATGGGACGGGTGGCAACCTTACTCAGGCTTTCTCCCTAACAAATGGCGCACTGCTACAGTCATGCCTCTCCATAAAGTCAGAGAGACTACTGACTCTGGAAATTATTGCCCCATTAGCCTAATGAGTCTGATATGTAAAGCTATGGAGCACATCATCATGGACCTAATTAACAAGGATGTAGGGAATCTCCAAACTCTAGATCCCACGGAATTTGGTTTTGTGAAAAGTAGATCATGCCTGCTCAACCTGGTTGAAAATGCTTAACATTTTAACAAAGTAGCCCATTCCATTAGTGCTGAATGAAGGTAATGCAGTTCATACAGCCTACCTCTATCTGGCCAAGGCCTTTCATACCATTCCTCATTCAGGAATTATTGATATACTCAGCAAACTAGGCATCAACCCCGATATCATTAGGTGGGTTGCACATTGGCTCACAGATAGAACCCACAGTGTGAAAGTAGTGGACTCCAAGTCAGACTGCCAACCAGTCACGAGTGGAGTCCCACAGGGATCTGTCCTGAATCCTCTCCTGTTTGGTATCTACTTCTCAGAAATCCAGGCCAACATGGAGGGACTCTGGCTGACCAAATTCGCAGATGACTGCAAGCTGGGAGCCATTATTAACTCCCCAAGTGATACAGACATCCTACAGAAAGGCCTCACTGAGACCAATGACTGGTGTTGAAACCATCGCCATAAACTTAATGCCAAAAAATGTGTCGTCATCCCCTTTGGGAAAAACTCAGTTCCCACTAATTACCACATCAATGGGAGGCCACTGAACACTGAAGGCATTATAAGAGATCTGGGGACACAGGTTGACAGCAACCTCTCCTTCAACCACCACATTGCCAATGTGGTCAGAATGTCCTTCTGGGTGGCACATCTCATTACCAAGGGTTTTGGATCCAGGAAGAAAGAGGTCATCATTTCTCTCTACTCTTCCTATATTAGACCAGTCATAGAGTATAATGCCCCATTTGGCATATACCTCACTAGACACCTGCAAAAGCTGGAGTGACCACAAAAGTTCATCATGAAAGGGATCCTAGGCCTTAAACACATGTCCTACATGGACAGACTCAAAAAACTTCAACTATTCTCTGTTTCATATTGTCTACTAAGAGGCAATCTCTGCTTGACTTACAAAGCCATGTCTGACCCAGCTCTGTTAGAAATACTGCATCTAAAGAAATCCCAATCCCTCCACACTACATGCTCCAGAGACCTCAACCTCATTACCACAATCAACAGAACATACTGGAGGACAGGTTTATAACCCAGAGACTGCCCATGCTCTAGAATAGACTTCTCATACATGTCAAGCAGAGTACCTCACTAGCCCTCTTCAAGAGAAATCTTGATAAGTGGATGGGAAATAGAAAGTTCACCCTGGGGTTCACTCCAGTGGCTCTATTTGATAGAGGCACTGGATACTAATGACGGGCAGCACAATGCCAGGGCACGTCTATGGGCTAGGCTTGTAATGGCCCAAGGGCCATTAGCCTAGTACACACCTATAAACCTATGAACATTTTATGACAAGTGAATGATCATTCAGAGAGTAAATGTCAAACATATATTTTCATGTTTTTATATATATATATATATATATATATATATATATATATATATATATATTTATTTTTTTTTTTATTTATTTTTTTTTTTTCTTGCTAACACTAAGTTTTTATGACTTCATAGGGTATATTTTGGTTTATGTTTGAATTGTGTGTAACAGAAGGACATGTTATTATGTATTCTCTCTTTTTTTTTTTTTTAGGGGACATGGTAAACATTATCACATGACGTTTTTCAGTCATGTCACATAAAAGGAAAGTGTTAACATTATGTCTTTCTTACGATAAAGTATTTTATAATAAGACAGATAAAAATGCTTAACATTTTAACAAAGTAGCCCATTCCATTAGTACTGCTTTTCTACATTTCTGACTGTATGTGTCTTATTGGACCATATCAGACCATTACACATACTTTTCTTCTATCCCCCTCACAGTCAGCTTCTCTTTCATTGGAACTGCTAATCAATCCTAAGTTGCCTGAATCATAGTCAGGCCTCTGTCCGTCTGGGTCAGTTATCCAACTTTCCTAGACTGGAATTATTATTCATTTCTGGGATTTGGAAAGAAAAAGTATCTGTACTATAATATTTAGCATTATTTCAACTCATTTATAGGAGGCACAATGATGGAGTGGTTAGTCTTGCTGTTTTCTACTTTACAGTTCATAATTTCCACTTTATCAGATGATTTTTCTCAATTTATATCACTAAAATATGCCCAAAGTAATTGATACTTGCCTCAATTAACTCAAAGTGCTTTCTCTCTAAGCCTTTCTAAATCTTGTCTGAAGATGCTAATGTGGTCTTTGTCATTCTAACCAGTCACCAGTATATTACCCAGGTAATGCTACACATACTTGTAGGATTCCCTGTAACACTCAGCTTATTACCTTTGGTTACATGGCAGTGCAGAAGCTGTTCCAAACATCAGTGTGCCATACATGAAAAGTTCCTTATGTGCCTTAATGGTCAAGAGTGGTTTTGAAACGTTGACCAATATGGTGTGATTGCAAGCATGTGCCAAGCTAACCTTTGTAAAATGATCACCCCAGTGAGGAATGTAAAATTGTCTTATCTCCAAGAAAATGGGTTCTATGTAATAGATAGAATTTGATTCACAAGGATCTTAATGCCTCCAAAGAGTCAGACTTTTTTCTTGCCTTTCTTCAGTACAACTGTAATGGGTGTTTCTCACAGCATGCAACTTTAAACAAAATTATTGCAGTTTCCAGCTCTTATAGCCCAGTTTCTGCCTTGCATGTTAACACACCAGGTACCAGCCTCTCTTTATAAAATTTAGTTTGATCACTTTTCTATTACGGCAACCAACATGCTACCTTTTCTCCTGTATAAGATTGTAACAGAACTTCAGCTCTTTCCAGTGGTATGCCTGAATATATTTTCTTGTAATTTTACACAGATCTCACAGTCACTATAGCTTCAGTGTCTAATTTCATTTTTATCTTCACCTCTTCCACTTTCAGGGTAACCCAAGTAAAATTTCATCCATTATCATGCACACCGTCTTTTTCTAAGAACATAAAATCATAGTTTTCACTTATAACAAGTAGATCTACTCAATCCAAACCAGAATCCCATTTAGCATTATCCATTTTGAACACATTTTGACTAAGGTGCCTGCTATTTTGTATCATGATTTCCACTAGAAACATTTTCTTGGCCCCATTCCCTCCATGAACATGAAGCCATATCTCATACAGGCCCATTTTCATTTGTTCCTCCCTTTTCCCAGTATCCAAGGTCACCAGGGGAGGCAGGTGAAAGGAAAGATCAGAGCTGTCATTTAGTAAGAGTTAGGAGACTCTTTTATATGCTCCTTACCTCCTCTCCCTCTTGACCAACAAAAGTAGTACAATGCTCACTACACTAAGCCAAGTCTGGGTTTTCAGCATAAACTCTGCTGAGCTAAAATGCAATGCACTCTGACTGGCTTATGCCCACAAGTCCTACATTTTTATACATGGAATATAAATCAGATACCTTCACTCAGATAACAATTCTGTAGTAGATATTGCCCAAATCACTCTCACTGGCATCGGTAAGCTAGGCATTGATCCATTCTCTCAACTCCCATCCTGGCAAGATCCTGTAGTACATGAACTGATGGAAGAAATCTAAGTCATATGGGCTATATTCAGGGCCAAAGCTCTATACCACAGAACTAATCCATTTTGCCTTCCTGTTACCACATAACTTGTTCCTTATTGCTTTTCCAACAACAAATACTTACAATGTGACCCTGCCTCTGGCATGTTCTACAACCTCTCTGTTTAAACCAAAACCTATCAGGTCAGTGAGACATGTTTCTACATTTGAAGCATTGCCTGGAGACTTAAAGAGCATCTTATTCAATAAACCTTAAATGACAATTTATTGCAAATTACAAATATCAGTGGTAGCTATTTCTGTTGATTTTGGTATACTCACAGATTTTTTTTAACATTGGTACTTTTCTAAAATTATTGGTCTAGATGCAGAAAAAAAAATCACTTACTCAGGTTTGAAAGGTCTGAATAGTGCAGACCAAGAAGTTCAATGCAGCCTGAAGCTGATTAACTATACAAAAGGGGCAAAGTTGAGTGATGGGGTTAGAATAAGTAGGGAATAAGTAGGGAAATCACTGGCAAAGACACAACAGGTCACATAATGACCAGAACTGTGCTACATTGGTCACATGACCTCATAAGCCAGTAGTGTACATGTAGCATACTCATTATGTTACACTTTCACACTTACAAAAATACCCCATGATGAAAGCAGCTGACAGCCCAGCTACCCATCATTTTTATACAGTGCATAGGACAGGTAGCAAGTGGAAAGAGAAAGCAGAAGAGTACACATAAGAGCAAATGGAAAGTAACAGGGGTAAAGGATTGGGGAGCAAGAGTATATTTTCTTTGGTGGCACAGATGTTCATTTTTTATATTTTCAAGAAGGATAGTTAGGAGAAGGTTGCAAGGAGAAGCTGTGGTCATGAAAGAGATATAGGAATAGCAGCAAGAGCAGGCAAATAAACACAAAACACAGAGAAAGACCAACAAGGGGACACAGACAGACAGACAGAAGGAAGACAATATGTGATGGGAAGAATGGGTCTACAAATAGGGGATGAAAGTGATGCACAAGGAAATGAACACCATGATGGGGGACTAGGGTAGGTTGTCAGCTGACTGCTATGCTGCACAATTCCACACCCACCTCCATGACTTCTCTCACCGCTGGACTCAGCCACTGTCTACTGCTGGTCAGGGCAAGGCAGCTACATGACTCTGTCAGTAACACAAGAACATACTCTGAAAGGTTAATATGGGTGCCCAGCCACCAGCCTGCTAAGGCCATCACCAGGCCTTCCACCTCTTGCTATGTGACATACTTAGACCCACCTGTGGCACTCCACCCATGGGAAGTCTACAGTCCCCCATACTGGAGACAGACCAACAGAGAGTACCAAGGAGCCCTCCAGGTCACCTCATGTTAGATGACCTACATCACCCTGCAGGCAGGCAGTCCTGGAGACAGCAGGGGGATTCAGTATGTAATGGCAAAGCAGGTACACTAGGCAGAGGCTGCTGTCACACCACATCCGCTGCTGTGGTGGGCACTGCACATGAATCTAAATGGAGAGAAATAACACAACAAATGACAAATGCAAAAAAGAAATACACCGATTAAGACAGAAACACAAAGCAAAAGTAGTTATCAGGATTATGTGGTACACTGGGTGGCAGTACAGTCCCTGGAGGAATAGAGTGCTGCTAACTATGTAATGGCAATAAAAGAAATACAAAGGCTAGACAATAAGGTAGGAAACATTTATGTATGCCACAATAGTAAGATTGATTAAATGCCATCGAACCAGTCACCAAGTGTGTAAAACATGTGAACCTGCATGAACTGCAAACAGAGTGACCATAAGGGGCATTAAAGTTGGGCTGAACAGCCCCAGGAACCTGAAGTAGGCAGCCCATAGCAGCTTACTACCAGATGGTGGACATGGCCTAACAGGCAGTGCCCTGAATGGCACAGTCAAGACCATGTCATGCACACAGTGCCACAGATGTCCAAAAGTAATACACATTGCATAACAAAACTCAATGGTAATAACATTCCATGATACAGAGTTGTCACCATACAGCATCACCTGACAGCTGATCAGATATATTCTCATGGTATGCCAGGTGTAACTGGCACAGGTAGGAGAGATAGAATGAGAAGAGGAAGAGTAGGGTATGGCAAACCACTATTGACTGTAGTAAGGTCAGAGGTACATCCGTGGATATGGCACTGAATGAAGGCAACCAATCAGGTCCAAAGTAGATGATGACACCTGTGATAATGGTGGAACATCCACAATCAGCCTCAACAGCATCACCATACCACAGGTGGAAATTCCTGGCATTAGGGCAGTTCAACTTACACTGACAAATTATGTGATACATAAACTAACGCAAAGATGTATGGTTATAAGAATTAGTAGAAATGCAAGTATGGACAATGAAGCAGATGTCTGACAAATATGCATCAATAACATCAGTGGCATACACATACCCCAACAGCTCAACAGCATATCTCTCAACCATACCAAATTCCTCGGAGTTTCCTGGTTTTAAGGCTAAAATAATGGGGTGCCATGAATTTCTGAGTGGCCCCTTCAAATCACAATTTTTTTTCTTTATTTAAAGTTTTAGTTAATGCTGGCATCATCTTGCATCGCCAGTGTATCCAGCAATGTCATCAACAGGCAGAGGCAAGCATGATGACATCAGCATCATGAGACAGTGCCTGACTCTTGACTGCCTGTCAGAAAGGTTTGAAAAACAGTTGTTTATAGCCGCAGACCCACCCACAACTTGGAGCAGTGAACAAAAGAGGACATCATGTCAATGCAATGATCTGACAAGTTGACGCCACATCATCACCTCAACAGTACGAGCAGAGGAGTCTGGTCAGGATAGGCGAAGCTGTGATTCCAGAATTCTGCACATGTGAAGATTGATTGGGAAATATTTGTTTCTGGAAGAAAACAGTGTGACTGAGAGATTGGCACCACACCATACAGACCGCCCCTCTCCTGTGTCTACTGTCCACACACTTGCACTCTGCAGGTCACAGAAATCAGGATGAAGAAATTTACTTTCTCTTCAAGCTGAAAGCAAGTAAGAAAGAGAATTTATTAAAACATGAAATAAGAACAGAAACATAGATGGACTTTATCTTATTCTTACAAAAATAAAATGGAAGGAACTAAGGGAATTATTCTTTCTCTGTACTGTAATGCTACGGCCCACCCCATGGACCTTCCATGGTGATGTACAAGTGCCACTTCCACTGTTGCTGCTGACTACCTTCCTTTAAACAGCTTATATATTTTTGCCAAACATAGTTGAACATTCCACTCTGTCCTTGTCCTCCCATTACCAGTCATTAAGACGAAATAAGAAAACTACAATACAATATTCAAAGAAAACAGTCAAGGAAGTGAACTACTTCCCAGTCTCCTGCTGGACGCTTTGACCACTGCTGGGGTTTTTTTCTCTATTATTTAATGTTCAATATTCCACTCTGTCCATGCCCTCCCATTACCAGTCATTAAGATGACCTAGGAAAACTACAATAAAATAGTCAAGCAAAACAGTCAAGGAAATGAACTACTGCCCAATCTCCTGCTGGATGCTTTGACCACTGCCAGAATTTTTTTCTCTATTATTTAATGTTGAACATTCTACTCTGTCCTCACTCTCCCATTGCCAGTCATTAAGACAACCTAAGAAAACTAAAATAAAATATTTGAATAAAGCAGTCAAGTAAGTGAACTACTGCCCAATCTCCCAGTGGACGCTTTGACCACTGCCGGGATTTTTTTCTCTATTATTTAATTTTCATTATCTGTATCTCTACCATTACAATAAATCTGTGATCCCTTGTACATCACCAAGACCAAGCAGTAACCTGTCGTAGCTCCCTCATTACTCTTTGCCTCATCTTGCTTCCCTTTGTCATTTTTCTTCCCCCTCTTACTAAGTGCTATACATTTCTATCAGTAGCTGAATATTCTTAACATCTCCCTGTCCAGCCATATTCAATTTTCTGTTACGCTCTATTTTCCACACATACCACTTTCACTTTACCAAATACTATTTCTCTTCACTCTTTCACAGACCCACTGCTCCCTGACTCTCTATCTCTTTTTCCCACACATTCTGTATGTATCATATCCATATAACTATTTTTCCCATCTGACTGATTCCCAGTAGCAAAATCTCTTCATACTTACCTGTCTGGTTGATTGTTTTTTTCTTAGTTTATTTTCTTAAACTTGACCTAGCCCACTCCATTCGCCCTCACTATACTCGGGTGCACTCCACTCCCCTACCCTACCCCCATTCCCACCCCTTCTTTCCTGTAATTTATATTTATCCAAACCTTACCTTCTCAACCATCAAACAATTGCTAAATTCCCCACTTGACACAGCAACCGCTGGTCCTCTTGCTTGTACTCTCTATTGAATTAACACAACTTTATTCACTATCCCCTAATACAATCTACTCCCAGGCAAGCCATACATCTCCCCTCCTGCACATAGTTCCATCCTTTCTCTCTTCACCACAACTTCTCCTCCCAGTAACCAATTACTCTTCAACTAGCACACCTTTACAATGAACCATTTAACCTTTATTGGGACTACATTATCCTTAACCCTTCTCTTCCTTCTTACCTATCATTCTACATCCTATCACTCATACCACATCACTAATTATCATGCCCCCACACTTTCCACACAATTTACCTAACATCATTCCCACACAAATTTCCCCATTTCAGCACACCTCTTCTACAGCCATAACTCGCAACTCTACACTTACAAATACAGCCAAACACACTCCCCTACATTCTAACTACAAATATTACAGCCTGTTAAATAAACTTAAATACATGCTACTCCACCATCTCACACACATCAAACTCCAGGCAGACATTCACCCTAACCCAGGCTTCACACTAATTGTCCTTCTCTGTGCACAATCTCCCCACTCTCCTACTACCAACTCTCCAAAATAAAACTTCCTCAACCTTCCAAAACCCCCACTTCCCAAATGCAAAATAACTGACCTCCTTATTACCAACTTCAATCTCAGAAGCATTATTAACAAAATAACTGACTTCCACACTGCCCTCACCCTTTAATCTCCAGACATAGCTGCAATAACAGAAACATGGTTAAAGCCCCATATCAAGGATGAACAGATTCTATCCAATGACTATAGCATTATTAGACAAGACAGACTGAACAAACATGGTGGAGAAAATGCTATCATGTATAAAAACTCTCTCCAACTTGTCGAACTAACCAACCCTCTCCTAAACTTGCCCAACTGTGAAATAATAACAGCTCACCTTCATCATCACTACCTATATACTCCCTGGATGCAACCACCCCATCATTGAACACCTGCTCTCCTGGGCTTCCTCTTATTTGAGTCAAAAAGCAATAATACTAGGAGATTTAAACCTAGACTGGCTTTCCTGCTCCTCCAAAAACTCTTCCAACTTTATTAACCTTTACAATTTGTCACAAACCATTAACTTCCACACATATAGACAAACACACTAAAAAATAATTAATTTTAGATTGGATACTTGCAAACAGACCCAACCTAAATTACTAAGCTGGCTGCCTTCCTGACACACTTAGTGACCACTCTCCAAACTTTCTACTTAGGAAATGGCTTCAAACAACCAATAACGTCCTATAAAAAAGCATCCAGAGTAAAAAGAACTTCTCCCCCACCATATTCAATACACTGCTACAGCAATGTGACTGGTTACCATTAAAAACCCTGCATTTAGACCTTGCTGTTCAACACTTTAATACAACATTCCTCCAAATACTTGACAAACTTGCTCCCACTAAAAAAAATCTGTGTCCAAACCAAACAACTCCATTGGCTATCTAATGACACAAAACTAATGCTTAGACAGAGAGATAGGGCTTGGTCACAATACCAAAGATCCAAAAACAAAGATGTCCTGATCTCAAACCAACAGCTGAGACATCTAGTCATAAAACAAACTCAAAATGACAAAAAAACTGCTTCCAGACATGCCAACAAAGCACTCAAATAATCCACAAAAATTTTGCAAAGTATCAACTATCTTCTCAACCCTGGCAAACACTCTACCCCTAATCCATCCACCAATAATAACTCTGACAGCATAGCATCTCAATTTAATACTCACTTTATCAACTCTATAACTTACCTCATAAACCCCAAGACCAAAATACCCCTTTCACTCCCCACAGCTGTGGAATCAAACCTTATTCCATTCTCATTCAAACCCATTCAAACCAACTACATAAAAAGACTCATAAGCAAACTAAAGCACTGCACCCTTGCTGCTGATCAACTCCCTGGTGAATTTTTAAAGCTTGCCAGCCCCTCCATCTTTTATCCTATATCTAGTTTAATAAATCACTCTGTCTCTGAGCAATATATACCTCTCCTCTGGAAAATATCTCATGTCATTCCCCTACACAAAGGTGGCCACTCTACAGAATTTTTCAGCTACTGCCCAATTTCTATTTGTTCCCCCTTTCCAAATTCTTAGCAAAGTGTATTCATCAGCAAGTACTTCACCATCTCCTTAGCAACAAATTTATCCAACTCAAAGCATGGTTGCAGACCGAAACATAGTACTACTACTGCACTCATCAGTTTCACTAACAGTGTAAACCACCTCAAAAATGATGGTCAACTTGTCGCATGTCTTCCTCAATATGTCCAAAGCTTTTGATACAATATCCCACCAAATCCTGCTCAGTAAGCTAGCTACTTACATCAGTGTAACATCCCTTACTTGGTTTCAAAGTTATCTGTCCAACAGTCAGTAGTCCACTAGATGGGATAACAAACTGTGGGAGTACCCCAAGAGTCTGTCCTCAGACCCCTGCTCTTTATCATATTTACAAATGAAATTAGATCCTCCACCCAGCTAGCCACTATCATTCAATATGCTAATGATGCCTCTTTTATCTGCTCTGCCCCGTCACTTCAAGAACTACAAGTAAAAACACAAGAATCTCTTCAAGACATAGAAAAATACCTAACCAACCATCAACTCATTCTCATCCCCAATAAAACTAAGCTAATGGTCTTCTGTAACAATAGAACTAAAAGTAACCAAACCTCTCTCTCCATCTGCTCTTCCAGTGGTACAAGAATCAAATGAGTCAGTCAAGCTAAACTCATTGGTATAACACTAGATGAATGCCTAAAATTCAACAAACATATAGCAATCACAATCAGAAAACTAGACATTAAACTTGGCACACTCTATAGATACAAACCTTCCTTAATTAATTATGTCAGACTTGCTACAAACAGTTCCAACCTGCTTTCCACCCTCTTTATTGCTCACAAATTTTTACCAACCTATATAAGACTAACTTAAACAACCTTGCGAGCTGCTATAACAAAATAGCCAAGTTTGCCATTAACCATCCCCACAAATCCCACCACTGTACTGCACTCCATCAATTCAACTGGCTTGAATTCCACAACTTTATAACTGTCAACCAACTCTCCACTGCACATAATATCATCCACAAACCTGATAGCTGCCCTGTTGTCTCCAACTTAGTTGAACCTAATACTACCCCCAGGTCCCTAAGATCATCAGATAAACTACTCCTAAAAGTGAAAAAATCCAAAACTACTATGGTGATAATCTCTACTCTAATATAATAACTAAATCCTGGGACCTTCTCCCCCACCAAATAATTAATAACCCCAACAATCGCAAATTCAAATTACTCCTAAAAGAACACATTTCTAATCACTGGCTGTGCTTCTGCACTCACCCTGGCTAACCCCTTTAACCTGATTGACCCACATATTAACATCTCATAACTCCCACTTTTATACTTCATCGCTATTAGTCTAACTCACATTTGATATCTTACTCATATTATATTCCTACCTGTAATTCAAAAAAAAAGAGTATTATTATCTTGTAATTACATATTGCTAGTCTCAGTGAAATGTATTCAAGTATGTAGCTTGGCTATCTTTTTATCTTTTTATATGGAAATGTATTTTTCACTATCATGTATGTAACTTGTTTATCTTTTTATAGTTTCTATACTCATTGAAAATGTTTTTTTCCACTCTCATATATGTTGCTTGCTGATCTTTTTATCATCATTATGTTATTGTCTATTACTTGTCATGGAGCTTTTTGCCCCATGTCTCTGCTGAAACGGGTCCCTAGCCCAGTCTGACACTGCCCAGTAAATAAATAAATAAATAAATAAATTGTACAAATGTATAGCAGTTTTTATAAGGTATACTGCATATTAATCATATTTATGTTTATCTGAACATACCGGGAAGGCAGCAGTGATAACTGTATCCAGATGTAGTGATTTATACTCTTGCTTAATGTGTTCTAATTCAAATACTGTGGTGTGTAGATAGATACAGAGGAGAAGATATGAACTAAATGTGTTAATGTAATGCAACTGTAAAGACAAAGGTGTGTGCGTTATGCCTGTGTTGACTGTTCACTAAGAAAAGTGTACACTTACTGCAGGAGTTATTGAATCCAGGGCAGAGAGAGAGAAAGAGAACCTACAATTCATTTCGTAGCAGGGCATTAATGGAAAACTAATCATTGCACTTAGCTCTATCCTATAATGCGGAAAATAGCTAAAAGCAAATATAATAGATTTTATCTCAGGAAAAGATATCAAAGATCAGTAAGATCTCATAAAATATCATCTTTGTATGCAAATGAATAAAGTCTTTGTATTAATCACAGAGAAAACTGATCTCTGTAGCAGATGTATAGTTTAGCAAGAGGGCTTCCTTATATAAAATGAAGCAGATGTGATGAATATTTATGCATATGTGTGTATAAAGAAATCAGACATGCTGTTGCAGAAAACAAAAAAAGTATAGTATATATAAACTCAAATCAGATTATATGAGTGTGAAGTCTGTGAATTTTTCTTTTGCGTATGTTTTCAAGTGTGTGTGTGTGTTTGTGTGTGTGTGTGTGTGTGTGTGTGTGTGTGTGTGTGTGTGTGTGTGTGTGTGTGTGTGTGTGTGTGTGTGTGCTCTGGTTATATCACATTGTAATTTAATATTAGTGTAGCAGCAGTTAATTTTATTTTTATAAAAGAAAATTGCATTTTAGTTTTATGCAAGTTCAAAGTTTGATACAAGTTTAAATGTTAATATAATTAAACACTATTGTTCTGGTTATATTTTGTGTTTACTATTTTGTTTGTTCTTCAATTTGCTTTTGAATGTTGATACCCCACAATTCCACTGGAGTAGGTGGGATTACATAATTATGTATGAAAATTTTATTTTAAGCAGCATCCAGATTTTTGGCCAGTTGTACCTACTTTTCATGGACCTTTTTCCAGATTTTTGATGTTTCCAGGTAGAGAGGTATGCTCAACAGTCTTGCACCTTGGGAAAGTGAGCAAATTATTTGTTCTGTTCTTTATCAGGCACTGATAAATAAAAAAAAAAAAAAAAAAAAGAAATGTGCATGAATTACAAGTCCTACATATAGCTGTACAGGAATGCCTATCTTTATACAAGCAACCACCAGTCAGTAATATTTACTGTAGAATTCTGGTGCCCCCTCTTTAACTTCCTCTTACCAATGGCTAAGAAGATCAAGATGGCATATCTTTAGGAAGCTGTAGTGATGCAAGTACTACTCACCGTAGCAGGTGATGGCAGAAATATCACTCACACCCTGAAAAGGCACTGCTAGGCATTCACTTTGTACTGGGTGATCTCATGAGAGTCCACCAAAAGGCACTTCTGGAAGTCCCTACACAGAATGTACACCTTGGAAGAGCCATTCCACACTCAACCCCTTCAGACGTCATGGCCACTTTGCATTTCACTACCTAGAGGAAAATGGAATCATGTTCACATTAATACATGTTGAAGGTGTGACATTACATGAATTGATGGGAATAAGGACAATATAATAAAGTCCGGTGTCACTATATAGTCGCAACTTTCCAGGCAATGTACCAAGATGGTGATGGTGGGGGAAGAAAATGTTGGTCTAAATGTAATGTCCCAGTACAAACCACATTGATGCCCATGTTTGTGGAATAGTGCCCCTAGGGGCAGCCAGGCTGATTATTAATTCTATAGCCTCACAGAGGTCATGAACACGCCCTTGCAAGTACATACCATATCACAGCTTTCAGTGTGTGTCCACAGGCTTGCACTAGCATCATTGCACAATCTAGGGCTGGAACGCATTGCATTAAATGTGTGCTTCAGAGATATTTACCCTAAAGTCCCTCATTAGCACAATTACTTTGCTACAACCTTCTAAACTACATGGTAAAATCAGCTGCAGCCATTGTAATTCCTATTACACTATGGAATCATGTTGGAATACTGAGTAAAGCACATTCTGTAATATTCATATTTCTCTACAGAGGAAAAGACTGATCTACAACTGCTGTGGTACAAGACTACATAGGCCAGTGGCAAGTGGGCAGAATGGCTGCATAACTGTAGTAATTTTTTTGTTGAAGCTAGGACAGTGAGGTTGCACCATAGCTACTTGCTGACAGGGGGTGTAGGAGGCACATAAAGGGTTGCTATAGAGCCCTGCAGTAAATAGCTATATTGCTCTGCATTTACAGGAGTGTGGAAGAATACACAGGCTTCAGGCAGGTAGGGAGACTGCCATCTTTATTTTTTGGAGGCTCCATAGCAACCTGCTGCAGAGGATAGGGAGCACAAAGAATGATGGAATTGTGGATGGTAGAGATTAGGGCTCAGGGGCAGGAAGCAGTAGTCCACCAAGGTACTGGTGTATCTCATACCTACACCTCTATGAACAATTTCATTTTGATATGCTACTTTCTCCTGTGTACACAGTGACAGGCAAACCCCTATGCACAGTACTGTGCTAAATATTAACACTACAGTAGACCCATGCAAACAGTATCCCTGACTCTTAATTGTTACAAGGGCATACATAAATAGTTCATACATATACAGGTATAACTGCAGGTGGCAGTGATACAGTCAGCTATTTACAACTAATATGTATTTCTCAATACACTTTCACATATATTCTGTTTGTTTGTGCACACAGTTGGATATTATTCAGGATGGCACATCTTTGTATGGGATATCTGATATTCCCTATGACGACTGTCAGCTAGATTACTGTAGCTGCCACCTGTGATGCTGCCATGAAGGCACGACTGGGTTGTTGTTGTTTGTCTTTTCGGCTTTTCCCGGTTAGGGGTCGCCACAGCGGAACTCCGGTCTGCTAATGATTGACAGTCAATTTTTATGGTGCCAAGTTGCCAGCCCGACGCTCAACCTTCAGCGAAGGCACGCCCATTCACACATGTCTTTTGGGGGTCACTCGACTGCAGGGAAGGCACGACTGGGTACACCACTTATTTATCCTTGGCTAACATGTTCATCCACAGTTTTCATTATCTTTGCCTGGATGTTCACACCCTTGTGTCCTCCTGATCATCCTGTGAATTCTAATAGCTTCACTTCAGACATCTGAGGTTCATGGGGTAGCTCACCCAACCTAGTGCTAACAGACCACCATGCTTAGATGTAATTATATTCTACAATACATCACATGCAACGACCATTTGTGGTGTCATTTTTGGAATGTACTGAAGTGCATCCCTTGATATGCCCAGACATGTGAATTGTTATTTCAGCTCACCAAACAATTTCTCAATGGTGTTTCATGCTGTGGTGTGTGCTCTGTTAAATGCATCCTCATCAGGCACAGATAGGACTCTGAGTAGTATCATGAGCAAGGGTTCCATTGAATAATAGCAGTCATCTGTTGGCATAAGTGGACAAATAATTATACCCATTGCTTTACAGTACATTGCTGGGAGAAACAATATATTACTGATGCACTGACATACTTACCGAGTAGTATCCCTTCAGGGATGTCACCCTCTTGGAAAGCAGACCTTAAGTCCCTTTCTCTCCATATCACAGCATTGTGCACACTACTGGGATTTGTGACCATCAGATTAATAATGAGGCAATTTGACAGTTGAGTGATGGCCGCCTCTTTCTGTTAATGCAATGTTCTACATTTTCAGTGGAGAATGTTTTTGTTGGCACATGAGTACAGTCTATTGTATCAAATGTATCAAGAACACAGGGTAAGCTGGTAATGGCCTTTTACACTAAACTTCTCTTATCTAATCTCATTTTAAAAATGGCTCCCCACTCACCTACAATCCTTATACTCTCTGTCTTACTCCTAACCACCCTATTTTCAGCTTACCTTCTTACCTACTTTGAAAACCCACTCAATATACAGCCTAATTATGCAAAAAAACACACTTTTTCTCTCCACACTTATCTCACTTCATTCTCAAATGTTAACTCCACACCTAGCTACCTCCTACCTAAATTTCACAGATACTCCCACCTTAATTATTACATACCCTCAGATAAAAAAAGCAAACTGCTTACTCTTCCTAACAGCAACTTCACAGTCCTACCAGGTAATCCCACCTTACTAGATGGTGACATTCACCCCAACCCTGGCCCCTTACATCCCTCCTCTCATGTATCTAGACCCAACATTAACAATACCTTCCTTATAGGACATCTTAACATACGTAGTGTAAATAATAAAGTGCACTACCTACATGCCCTCCTTGACACACACCATTTTGACATTCTCTGCCTTACAGAGACTTGGCTAAAGCCAGTCACTAAAGATACTGAAATTATACCACAAGGCTATAATATACTTAGATGTGACCGATCAAAACGTAAAGGTGGAGGAGTAGCAATTCTCTTTAAGAATAACCTTAACATCACCACACTTCCCACCTGTCCAACCCAGGATAGTAAAGTAGAGGCCATTATTACTAAACTCCACTTAAATGCCAAAAAGTCCCTCTATATCATTTGCATGTACATACCTCCAGGTAACAACATACCCATCTTAGAAGACTATCTCAGTTGGGTCTCCACCAATTACCCCCAGGAAACTCTAATTCTTGGTGACTTTAATATAGATTGGAATACTATTAACACTCAAAATCCCTCCTCTCACATAAACCTAAATGGTTTCACCCAAACCATCACCTCTACTACAAGACTGAATAAGTCTAGTAAGAAAGAGAGCATCCTTGACTGGATACTTACAAACAAAACAAATATTACTTATAAAGTAGGAACTATGCCAGATGACCTCAGTGACCACTGTTTAACTTACATTATTAGAGAAAAGACCGATTGTCTAAACCCCCCTAACATAAGAAAAATACGCTCTACCAAACACTTTAAAATTGAACAATTCCAAAATGAACTCAAATCTTGTAACTGGAACCCCTTAAAATCACTTCCACTTAATGATGCTGTATTATTCTTTAACTCAACCTTCCTTGCCATTCTTGACAGACATGCTCCAGAACGTACCATTAGAATGAAAGCAAACACAGCTCGTGGCTCTCTCCTGAAACTAAGAAACTAATACTCTCTAGAAATAAAGTCTGGGCCAAATGGAGAAACCATAGAAAGAGCTCTGACTTTCTTTACTTCACCCAGCTTAGGAATCGTACCAAAAAAGCTATAATCTCTGACAAAAGAAAGTACTACTATAGGCTTCAAGAAACCAATCTAAATAAACCTAAACAATTCTGGTCATCAGTCAATACACTCCTGTCACCAGTAACAACCAAAACTCCCTCACCCCTCGATGCTGACCCTAACACCCCTCATCTAACCGCAAATGCATTTAACTCTTTTTTTTCCGAATCTATTCAAGCTCTTGCTAGACAACTGAACACTAACAACTTCTATCCCCCAAACAATCTAACAGACACTGGTCACAACTTCTCTTTTCAACCTATCCCTACCTCTTTCATCTATAAACTTATTTACAAACTGAAACCTTGTACTCCCTCTGCTGACAAACTCCCTTCTCTTTATCTTCAAAAGGCAGCCAAAGAAATTGCATTCCCAATATCTATACTCATCAATAGGACAATCCAAGAGGGAACTATCCCCGATATCTGGAAAATCTCCCATATTATCCCTCTACACAAAGGAGGTAACTCTATTGAATACGCCAACTTTAGACCAATTGCTCTTCTCTCACCCTTAGCAAAGATTATGGAGAAATGTATACATCAGCAACTTGTTCAATACCTCTCACTACACAACATTATAGCTAATTGTCAACATGGCTTTAGACCCCATCATAGTACAACCACTGTTCTCCTTTCCTTTGTAGATACTATCAATAGTAACCGCAATAATAACCTTCTCTCTTCTGCTCTATTCATTGACCTCACCAAAGCCTTTGATATGGTTAACCACTCCTCTTTAATTCACATCCTTGAATCCCTCTCATTTGATAATCTTGCCATTAAATGGTTTAGCTCTTATCTGAAAAACAGACAACAAGCTGTTCTCTGGGATAACCATATCTCATCATTGTTGCCCATTTCCATTGGAGTCCCTCAGGGCTCTATTCTTGGTCCTCTTCTTTTCTCCCTCTATATAAATGACCTTCACACAGTAATCCCTCAAGCTACCTGTATCCAATATGCTGACGATTCTACCATTATTTGCTCAGCATCTTCCTGTTCAGATCTAATCTCTCTAACTCAAAATACTTTCACCACTGTCGAAACATGGTTTACTAGACAGTATCTCCTTCTTAATGCTAAAAAAACCAAACTACTTCTCTTCTCCCCAACCTCTTGGACCACCCCACTAAACTTCAACATCTTGTCTAATAATGCCACTGTCATCACCCCTGACTCTACAACTAAACTGTTAGGAATAACTATCGATAATAATCTCACTTTTGATCATCACATCAACACCACCATCAAATCAGTTAACAGAAAAATAGGATCCTTATACCGTATAAAAACCTTTCTAACCCCATCTACCAGAGCTACTATCGCCCACTCTCATCTCTTATCCACTTTATCTTATGCATCTCCAATCTTCACCAACCTTAAGAAAGCTAACCTAAACAAACTAGCCATTTGCTACAATAACATTGCCCGCTTACCACAGGAAACCCTTCAGAACCCATCACTGTCACAATTTGAGACTTTTAGGCTGGCTGGAATTACAAAACTACCTTACAGTCTCACAACTCACTATTGCCCACAAAATACTGCACCAACCTGGAAACAACCCTACACTCTCTCAACTATTAATCCCTTACAACAACCTAACCTCCCTTAGATCCTCCTGTAAACTCTTGATCAGTTCTACAAAGTCCAACAACTCAGCTGGCAACTCTCTTTTCACAAATTCTGTAGGTAGGATATGGAATCTGTTACCTAGGGATATAATACTAATTACTTCTTTGCCTCTCCTCAAACATAAAATTAAACTGTACTTCCAAGAACACTGGCTTTGTTCTTGTAGTACACCTGACTAACTTTCTTCACTCTACCCTATCATCTCATCTACTCTGATTTTTAACCTATCTCTTCAGATCCTACCTAGACTAGCCTCTGCACTTGGACTCCCTCTATCCCCGCATCTACTACTCTCTTCCCTTTCCCTCTCCTCCCACTATCCTCCCTGTTATAAACCTTTGTATGTGCTACCTTTTCTGTCCTTACTAAATTACTACTCCTGCTTTTTGTAACAATATGGGATTAGGAATTCTTTACAGTATTTAGTATTTTAAGTATTAGACATTTTCTGTAAAAATGATGTAATTTATGAACTGTACACTTCTGTAAAAATGCTTCTGTATTGTTAATATTCTGCTTTCAATTAGTTCTTAGATCCTTATAAGCTGTATCTTATAGTAATTGATTTTATGTAATGTATCAGTATATAGTGGAGCTTTTCTCCTCGGGCCTCTGCTGAAAATGGACATGTATCCAGCCAGACTAGCCCGGTCAACAAATGTAAAATAAATAAAATAAATAAACCATTCCATGGCAGTTTGGCACTCCCTGGATGTTTTTCTGAGAAGTGAATGAATTCATCCACTTTGTGGCACATAACTGCCAGCAACTATCCTAGTATAGGATTAGCAGCTGTCTGGATCACCCCCATGACATCACCCATATGCTGGTGGAATGTCCCAGGGGTCAATATATGTACAATCAGACATTTATTTATTTATTTTATTTATTTATATTTGTTTACCGGGAAATTCCAACTGGACGCAGGTCCTTTTTCAGCGGATGCCCGGCGAGAAAAGCTCCACATCATGTACATGATAAATAGAGATACAAAGCTTCAGCAATAGTAAACAACATTACAGGTTGTTGGCTTTAATACAATAACAAGATATTGATTATCAACAGTATATACAGAAAATGTTGCAAGTTAAGTTAGTTTCTTGTCGTTTATAATACTAGTAACAAAGTTGTCAGACAAGATGTTAAAGTATGTAAAGACAACTAGCTATTTCTAAACATACTTTTTTGTTTACATTTCTAAAAATTTCTAAACATACTTTTGTTTCTACCAGGACAGCATTACTGCTCAGACTGTTTGAGGTCATGTGGGATGAACTTGTCCTACGCAGTCTGCATCAGCTTTCTGTCTAACCAATATCAATAATTTCTTGTCAGAGATCTGACATAACTGGAGCCTGACTCAGTGTCATACTGGTTGCCTAATAGGACACAGTTGCAGATCATCCTCCAATTTAGCTTGTAACACACCAGCCTGCTTGAGTGTATTTACTGCATGTAGCATATTTTTATAATTTTTCCATGCAATTCACAGTATTATTACACCTAAGGTGTAAGCTACTGGTCAACACCACTTTTTGTTTATTTGTTTACCTAAGGGTCTATCTTGTCTTTTATATTACTGCTATAAAGAGTTACATTTCTTTGCTTTTATATTACTGCTATAAAGAGTTACATTTCTTTGAAATTGTACTCAGTTGCAGAGTTCATTAGCTGGCTGTGGTGGACTGTATAACCTCTGGATATACCAAGCTGATATAAGCATCAAGTATGCAAGCCCCCCCCTGCACCCCCCACACCCCGGCTACTTAAATATACCAACTCCAAGATCGCACTACAGCAAGAAAAAGGGAAATCTCCTATTCTGCGCTGTATGCAGACATCCGTTCACAATGTAGGGATTCCAAAAGTTCGATCATATGGTCTCAGCCATATGAAATTCGATCTTTCAGGATTTCGGCATTGTGAAGTGTTCCCACTTTTTTGCACTTATTCTGTTTCAGTGGTAGTTAACAAAACTGTACTGCATTTTTTAATTTGCTTCATTGAATTTGGCTGGTCCCTGCCTGCATTTTGCTTGTTTTTCCTACCCTCTCAGGTGTTGTTCTGTTCTTAAACTTGGTGGCTTTGGACTTGCCCTCCCCCGCTGTAAATTTGATTTTGGACACTCTTCCCAGTTCTATCTCATTTGCTCACTCAACTGAGTACAGTGAGATAATTTGGGAAGGATTACCCCCTTGCTTCTTTAATTTTGGATACTCCTCCCAGTCCAATCTCATAAGCTCAATCTACTGTATACAGGGATAGCATTTGGGAAGGTCAACCCCCCTTAGTTTCTTAATCTTGAATTATCTTCTGTTTTCTCCCTCTCCACTAAATATATATATATATATATATATATATATATATATATATATATATATACACACACACACACTTTACTCAGCTGCTTTTACTATAATTGTGTTCTTCCTACTTTATTACCTTATTTTGCTTTGCTGTGTGACCTTAAGTGTTCAAATGCTTTTATTCTGCTGCATTTATTACTGCTTGTTATTGCCCTGATTAAATTTATCTATTATTCTAAACATCTTAGTTTTGGTTTTAGCTCTTGAGCTTAAGGGCAGTTACTTTACATTTAAGAAGGCTTTTGTGGGCTACACTCATGTGGACAAAGCCTTATCAAAACCCTCTCTCCATAAGTCTACCCACGTATTCAGGACACTATGTCTGGACAGTTCCCATCAGTTTCTCCTACCAGCCGACATGGGCATAATGAGACAGTGTAGCAACTGCCTCATGTTCACTGACAGCCCTCTTCTCCTAGCACATAATTCTTCTATTTGTGAGAAATGCATCTACAGCAGTATCATGGAATCCATGTTCTCTCATGCTACAGTCAGTACTCCTGACAAATAGGAGATTGCCAGCACAAACACCACACCACTCACATCATGTAGCCAAGCACAACATACACCCACCTATGTAGAGGTCCTCAATAAAAACTTGCCTAAATAAACAACAGAGACCTCCAAAAAACACTCACAAACATTCCACACACAACACCAAACACATCACACACAGCAGAAAAAATACCAGTGTCTCACAAACATAGCCCTTAAGCCATAACAATAAACTAACACAACCCATAAGGCATAACAGTAAGCCAAATATACTAGTCACTGGTGACTCAGATGTGAGACACACTGATGTCCCCCTCAACAAGCTTGACAAGGAGAAGATCACAGTCAGTTGTCTGTCAGGTGCCAAAATCTTCCACATCATGCACTCACTTAAGTCTCTCCACAACAGGTACAAGTATGACTCTGTCATTGTCCATGTTGGTGTGAATGACTTGAGACATACCACCCTGGACTATATGAAGAGAGACATGGTTGAGCTCTCAGAGTATGTGTCCTAGGTAAGTATGATCCTAGCCCTAAGCAGTATCCTACCTTCACCAAGAATGATACCACAATACCAACAAAAAAAATTGACTTCAGCAATTGGCTTAGTTTCTGGTATCATTCCAAGGGGATGCAGTATCTGTCTGCCTGGAATGACATGGTTGATATGCCTCAATGCTTTGCCAGAGATGGCCTCCAACTGTCACCCATGGGATTCCGGATCCTGGCCAAGGTTCTTGCCTCTCCCATTGTGCCTTTTTTAGGCAGGCAATGTCCCAAATACAAGCCTTCAAAAATAAAAGAGCTGTCAAAAACCAAATTGAAGTTTATGCTGCTTAATGCTAGCAGTCTTAACCTGAAAATGCACTCACTGGAGGCTCTCCTTGCACTGGAAGATGCCGACATCTGTACAGTCATGGAAATTTGGTTCAGGGCTGCAGAGAGCACCCCTGCCTTACCAGGCTATACCTCATTCCACACATTCTGACCCCAAAATGAGGTCAGGAAGATTAAGACTGGTGGAGTCTCTATCTTCATTAAGAATAGTCACACCTCCAGACTGGTTTGCCAGCATGATTTTTTTTTTATTTTTTATTTTATTTGACATTTGTTGACCGGGTCGGTCTATCTGGGCCGAGGCCCTTTTTCAGTGGAGACCTGGGGAGAAAAGCTCCAGAGTTACAAAATATATACAATTTACAAGAATAAAAACATTTGCTAATAAAAAAAAATACCTAACAATGTAAAACAAGTATGCAATGATAATACTGATTACAGATCATAACATTGTTGGCTAGCTATGTATATAAGGCAGGTAGTCCAGGAGAGACTAAATTTAAAGTAGAGAGAGAGAGGAAGCTAGTAAGGAATGATTGGGTAGCAGTGAGGGAGAGATAAGAGTGCAACAGTTGTTGACCATTCTACTTGTGAGGTGATAGATATAGTAAAGGACAGTTAGGGGTAGGAGTAGGGAAAGGGTTTAGTGGAGAAGAAGGGAGGGTGAGTTTAGAAGGAGGTAGTGTTAGGTACTAGTAGGAGAAAGAGAAGTGAGAGATTGGGCTGGAGAGGTGGGTTAGTCGGGGGGGGGGCAGAGAACAGAGGCAGAGTTTATTTAAGCTAAGGTGAATATCTCACAGACTTTTTGAATAGAAGTTTGGATGTAGTGTTACGTATGTCTAGTGGGAGTTTATTCCAGTGTTTGGCGGGGTAATAGCTGTTCAGGTTTTTGCCTATGTTGAGTTTGGGTTTGGTTATGGTCAGAAGGCATTAGTCAGAGCTCCGGAGTGACCTAGCTGGGGTGTAGGATGACATGGTGGGAGATACTGTGGGGCAGAATGTGGGCTGGTGTAGAATGGAATGGATTATTTGGAGCTAGGAGAGAGTAAGGTTGTGAGGGAGCTCTAACCATTTCAGTTTTTGTAGAGCAAGACAGTGGTGAGAGGAGTAGGGAAGTTCAGCGGCAAATTTTGCTACTTTGTTAAAGGTAGATTCAAGTTTGGTCATAAGAGAGGTCTGCAGGTTGGTGAGAATCTGAGAGCCATAGAGAAGGGTTGGAAGAAGGCAGGCATGTGATAGAGCAATTTTTGCTTGAGGCGAGAGAAAGATTTTGTTTCTGTAAATAAGGCCTAGTTTTTGGTGGGTTTTCTTGATGTTGTTAAGTACATGCTGGTCAAATTTTAGCTGGTCGTCAATGATGACCCCAAGTAGTTTAGTGTGATTATCCACCATAATGGGTGTGTTGTTGTGGGAGGAGATGGAGAAGTCTGGTTTCAGGTGGGTTATTGTTTTTGGAAGAAAGAGAAGGAGTTTGGTCTTTTTTGGGTTTAGGATTAGATGGTTTTGGCTGAGCCAGGTCTCAACAGGCAAGAAGGATTCCTGAGTTTTAGACTGGAGTAAGGGAAGTGTCTCTGCAATAGTGATGACTGTGGTGTCATCAGCATATTGCATTAGGGATGAGTGAGGGGTAGAGCTAGATAACTGACTGGTGAAAATGTTGAAAAGCAGTGGTCCTAGGATTGATCCTTGGGGAACTCCCATCAGTACTGGAAGTTCTGGGGAGATAGCTGAATCCCATTTGACGGACTGAGAGTGCTTACTAAGATAACTAGCGAACCAGGAGATAGCGGTAGGGGATAGGTTTAGGTGGGAGAGTTTCTCTAAGAGTAATGGGTGGAGGACAGTATCAAATGCTTTAGATAGGTCAAGAAAGAGACAAGAGGCATGTTTATTTTGTTCCCTAGCTTGAGAAATAACATTTATGAAAGAGATGATAGCTGTAGAAGTGCTATGGCCAGGACGGAAACCATGATGCACTGGAACTATTCCAAGTGCAACTGACAGCTGGCAAAATACCCATCCAAGTTATAGCCAGCAATATAAGCCCCCTCATGACTCAGGGCAACCACTCCTCCTACCTGGACCTATTTGACTTGATCAAGGTACTCCCTAACACCCTGATCCTTGGTGACTTCAACTACCCCACCATAGACTTGGGTGAACTATTCCTGCACTAATGCACTTACCCAATGATTCCTTGACTTCATCAATTCTAATGCACGAGACCAGCTCGTCTCATCCCCCACAAGGGGAGATAACATTTTGTACTTGGTTCTCACCAACATGGGTGACTGCTGCACCACTCCCATAATATGTTCTTCCATGATGAGATGAGATCATTGGCCTGTCTCATTTGCAGTTTCTATCCCCCCCACCCCCCAGCCGTATCCAGGCTAAACAACTTATCAAAAACTGACTACAACCTCCTAAGGGAGGGCATCAATAGCTTCACACCACTGTCCCTCCTCAGAGGATGCAGACAACCATGCTGAACAGTACGCCAATGCAGCAGTATACAAGCACCTGTACAACCGCATTGACTCAGCCATACCCAACAGAACTAAAACCTGCTCCTTGCAGAAACACAAACCTGTCTGATCGACGTCCTCTGTCAACAAGCTTTACAATAAAAGGAACAAACTGTTGTCCAAGGGTAAAAAGGAACAAATTCCATATTGGAAAAACTCCCTCCTTAGCCTCAACAAGCAAATTAGTTCACTAGTAAAAACATCCAAGCCAATTATGAATCAAAACTGGCCTCTGAAACAAAGGGAAACCACAAAGCCTTCTTCAGTTACGTCAGAAACCTCCATGGCAAATCCCAGGTTTGTCCCAGGTTAGTATTTAACTGTATCACTTACAATGATCCTGTTGACTTAGCCAACCTGCTAGCAGATAGGTTCAGTGCAAACTTCACACTCTGTCCCTCCAAAGGCCCATTTGACATCCCTGATACTTGTCCCATAGCTCACATCTCCATAGATTAAGTGTTAAAGGTCCTATCCAAGGCAAAGAACACAGCTTCCATGGGACCTTATAGTATCCCAGGCTGTATTCTGCACCATCTCCAGCAAGAACTAGATTTGCTATTGAGCACCCTATTCAACCACAGCCTAAGTACAGGCTTCATTCCAGCAGAGTAGAGTACTACCATTGTCATCCCTTTGCACAAAGGTGGTGCCACTACTGACCTTGGAAACTCTCAGCCCATTAGCTTGACAAGTCTGATCTGTATAACCATGGAGTGTATTATTATGGATCTCATAAACAAGGACATAAGCAATCTCAAAGCACTTCACCCCACTCAGTTTGGATTTGTCAAGGACAGATCTTGCCTGTTGAACATGTTTGGCTTCTTTTAGAGTGTCACCAAGGCCATGGATGAAGGAAAGTCAGTACACACAACTTACTTTGACTTGGCCAAGGCCTTTGATACATTCCTCCACTCAGGCATCATTGAAAAAAACTTTAAATAAATCCCTATCTCATCACGTGGGTGGCCAGCTGGCTCACCGATAGGACCCACAAGGTCAAAATAGGTGCCTCAACCTCTGACAGCAGATCTGTCACTAGTGGTGTTTCCCAGGGATTTCCTGAGACCCATACTGTTTGGTATCTACTTCTCAGAGGTCCAGGCAAAGGAAAAAGGCCTGTGGCTAACCAAGCTTGTGGATGACTGTAAGTTGGGTGCTGTCACTGACTCCCCAAATAATGCTAACATAGTGCAAGAGGGTCTCAAAGCAACAAATGACTGGTGTCAAAGTCATGGCCTTAAGTTAAACGAAAAAAATGTATTATCATACCATTCAGCAAAAACATGGCCCCTACTGATTACCACATCAACAGCAACCCCCTAAGCACACAGCCTGTGTTGAGAGATCTGGGTACTCAGGTTGCCAATAATCTCACATTCAACCATCATGTGGTGGCAGTGGTCAGAAAAGCCTTTTACTTGGTTCATCTCATAAGTAAAGGGATTGCATTCAGAAAAAAAGGTGGTTATTACCTCTCTGTACTCCTCTCTCATTAGGCCAATAATTGAGTATAATGCCCCATTTGGTATGTACCTCCCCAAACACCTGTACCAACTGGAAAGGCGACAGAAATACCTCACAAAGATAATCCATGGCCTCCAACATCTGTCCTATGCAGACAGGCTCAAATCACTTTCACTGTGCTTGGTATCATACAGATTGCTCAGAGGTGATCTGTGTCTCACCTACAAAGCAATTTCAGACCCTGTTCTACTAGAGATGCTCCATATCCATAAGTCTAACTCCTCATGCATTACCCACTCAAAAGGTCTAAATCTAATATGCAACATCAACAAAACCTGCTGCCCCATCTCTGGAAGAGACTTCACATACACATCACACAGAGTACCTCACTGACCCTCTTCAAGTGCAACATTGATGAGTCGATGGGAAACCACAAATTTGTCCCAGGGGTTCCATCTGTGGCTCACTGACAATGGAGAAAGGTGCTGACTGAGGTTTCTTTTTGGGGGGGATACACTTTTGGCTAGGCTTGTAATGGCCTCAGGATCATTAGCCTAGTAACTTCCTATGATCCTATGATATTGTAATAAGTGATTATTCTAAGTTATCTGAATGAAGCACAAATGGCTTCAACCAAATGCTTCTGTGGAAGTATTTGCATACTGCTCTATCACATTTTATTGTTGTTGGGTGCACAGTGTTTTGGAATCCAGTGGGAGCGCATGGAGACCACAATTACTTTATGCTAAAGTCATTATTTGTTCACCTGCAGATATCCCACTGGCCTCACCTACATGAGGTGTAAGGTATTGCACAATGAAGGCTCTTCCTTGGTTGGGTCTTTCTTGTTTTTATTATTGAATGTGTCTATGTGACCCTTTTACCCTTTGATTTTGATTTCAGTAGTTCTTAGAATTACATCTGCATTTAGTTCACAGACATCTTCCTTTGGCACACTGCACTGTAGGCAACTTTCTTTAGGAATCCAGACCATAATATGTATATTTTTAAAGGAGCTAATGCTACTAGGCATTATGTGCCATGTAACCCAGTCTTCACATTCAGTCTTGAGCAAAACTTCACTTTGGTCATATCTGTGTCTCTGCCCCTTGACTTGGCAACCTTTAATAATACATAAGCAGTTTGTATACATATACTACACAATGCCAGAATTAAACTTATTTGACACCAGAAGCTGTATTTTCTTCTACTCTGCATTTTGATGCCTGCATGATTCTGTTGACATACATGCTATGAACAGTATGGCATACATGCTTAATAAAGAAACTTTTATTTTATTGTATTCACTGGCAGAAAACCAGGTCAGTGCTTTTTAATATTCTTATTGAAAAGTATATAAATAATCTTGACAGATTTCGTATTTTTGTTTTTGCTAAATTAATGATAAAACCCAGTTCAGTACTTTTTGCTATTCCCATTGACAAAGTATGTAGTCTTCTTGTCAGATTTTTGTATTTTCTTTGCTAAATTAATTGATTTCATTCAGTACACTCTCAAATCTTGCTCTCAAAAGTATTTATTTATTTTTTTGCATACTCAAATGAACTCCTGTTTCGAGTTTCATTTTCCTCAGTTTTTGGCTTGAGATGACTTCACTGCAACAATCAATGGCTTGGAAAATTTCTGGAAACATCTCAGAACTCTGGAAGCTTTGGTTTAAAAGTTTTGAGCTATATGTCACTGTCAATGGAAAAAAAAAACCAGAAAATGTTCAGTAAGCAGTGTTTCTTCAAGTCACATGCAAGGAAACAATTAAGCTATTTAACACTTTTAACCTTGAAGAGAAAAGAGAGTGGCAAGATTCCTGACTTGAAAAATGGCAAGTAAAATGTACTTCACATGTGACATAAATGTTTTACTGGAAATTAAATGATTTGGGAGTTTGGTAATGTTTACAGAATTGACCTAAAGAAAATTGTGAGGCTAACAACTTGTCTGAGCCCTTAATAAGGGATAGACTTTTATTTGGAATTAGAAACAATTATGTCAGAAGCAGACATGATACTGAAAAAGTGACTACTGTGCCTAGAGTGAAATTTCAAATTTTCTGAAGCCTAGAATTCTTAATAATAATAATAATAATAATAATAATAAAAATGAAAACAGTGACCACATGGCATTCAGCATGGTCCCTAATAATAAATAAACAAACCGATACTACACATTGCAAGCCATGTGGTTACACACATAGAAAAGCATGCTGGAAAGTATCCAGTTTAGTTTGTAGGTTTTGTGGGGATCAAAACTGATTTGTAAAGGTATGTAAAAAGGCAAAATAAAGTGTTGCAGCTAAATGTAAATACAGTAGAAGCAAATGAACAGAACAAAACTGTAATATTTACTGATACAACATAATTGTATATAATAAATATAGTGCATGCTTTGAACAATGGTAAAGCTTCCCATGTCTGCAATAATGAGAATGTGATTTCAGGTGAAACAGCTAACGGTGGCAAAAACAAGTGATGGTCAGAAAAGTTGATAGTTAAAGGCAAGTCTGCTGTAGTCAGGCTAGACATAAGATCATAATGTAATATAGTTCCTAATTAAAGCACTAAATTTAAATAATAAATTCATCAGGTTAGCATGCATGCTTTTGACTTATTCAGGGTATAAACTAAAGCCTTTTGTTCAGTTATGGCTAGACTTTATCAATGCAAAAAAGTACAGAATATTATTTCAGGTAGTATCCTTGCAATATCAGTTATAGAAAGGAAATATTCTATGTTTTAATACTTTCAGAATTATATAATTAAAAGAATCCATGCTGCACAGTTACAGGATGATTTTGTTTAGCTACACACTACATTAGAAACAAGTACAAGTACAAGTTACAGCAGTAAATGTGATATCAAACAGGCAAACTCCAAACATGCACAGAGTCACAAAGTACATTCATAAGGGCACCCAGCAGGAACGTTTGAGCAGCATTTCATCTTGTGTAGAACAAAATCTGTTAACTGCAGTTTGCAATGCTCAGATATATGGAGTCAGTACACAGTGCACATTTTCACTAATAATAGTACTGCTTTATCAAGCAAATGTAATAAGTAGTTTTTAGTATTAGTACAAAAGTCCCAGAGTACTAAATGCATGTACTAGAGTACCGATAACAACTTGTTAAGTATTCTGATCAGATGGAGACTTGGATTGTCTGAAAGATTCTCCCAAAGCAATGCCAATGATTCATATCCAAGAATGGTTCCAGCTGTACTCAGAGCTAGACATGAGGAAAAATGAAAGTCCATGGAAACTATGGGCATCAAAATCAAGCAAAGCAAATTAAGTGAATGGGTAAATGGCATGGAAATTGTCATGATGCAGCATACATAAAGAACATATATATATATATATATATATATATATATATATATATATATATATATATATATATAGGTCCCCTTCAGTAGATCAAACGTTTACAAGTTCGTACTACATATGGCCAAGACTATATGTTCAAACTTGTAAAAGTTTGATTGGACTGAATAGAGATCTCCGTACAGTGCAGAATGGGAAGATTTCCTATTTCCACAATGTAGTACGATCTCTGAGTTGGTATATTTAAGTGAGGGGGGGTGGGGGGTGCAGGGGGGCATAGCCCCCCTGCTATAGACATTTAGTTTTGTGTTTTGTTGTTTTATTTGTTTTTACTTCAGTGTTCGAACTTTTACGAGTTCGAACATATGGCCTCGGCCATATGTGGTTCGAACTTGTAAAAGTTCGATCTACTGAAGTAGATCCATATATATATATATATATATATATATATATATATATATATATATATACACACATACATATATAGACACAAAAGTACATAAAAAGGGAGCATTCCCCTCTTCAAACAAATGAAGAAGCAGTAGTAGTGATGGTTAGTGGTAAGATTTTTTTCTGTGCTTGGTGCTAACCAAGGGTTCTGACAAATTTAATTTAGTATACATCTTCTCTTGGCAGATGCAGAATCACAAACATGAACAACTGTTTAGAATCCCTTTGGTTCTGTAAGTGTTTCAGTGAACTATAGCATACATAGCCAAAGGTCTAGATGGCATAATGAATATCACTGATGTATTCTTTTTCGGGAAGCTACAAAGTAGGTGTTATTTACTAAGTATACTGCATATACTTAGTCAAAAATGTCTAAAACTATAAAACAATAAAAGCAAATACAACATCTGTGTAATTTCTATTAAGTACATGTGCCATGAGTTGTCTTCAAACAGGCATAAACCTGATACTAATAAAATTAAAGTACTTATAAATAAGAACACATCTCATAGCTCTTTTGAATACCATAGGCAAGTCACAATACCTCCCAAAGTTCATCCCTAACCTATAAAATGTAACACTATCACTCAGGGAGCTACTAGAGCATGATGTGGCATTCCGTTGATTAATGAAGCAAGAGAAAAAAAATTGCAATGCTTAAATATCCCGTCACTGTAGTACCTATATATATATATATATATATATATATATATATATATATATATATATATATATATATATATATATATATTGTATGATGTTTTACAGTCTACTATTCTGTCAGTAGATTGTAGCAGATGGGCTCTTAGAGCATTATTATTTTAGGAAGGTATACCAATAGATTATGTGTCAAAAGTTTTGACTGGTGATGCTCACATGTGCTATGGTTAAATAGAGGAGATACTGTGTATAGCATTTGGTTTTCAGAAATTGTATGACTATTTCCATGGTAAAAGAATAATAATGATTTTAGATCATAAACCACTGTAGAGCATGTTCAAATAATCATTAAATAAAGAACCTGCAAGACCTTAAATTATGTCACTGCCTTTGCAAAAACAATCAGAAGACATAATGTTAACATCCCACCTAAACAGACCAAATATTTTGCAAAAGAAGTTAACCAGCCAACAGGTTATATTAAAACAATGTCCTTCCACTACTGCCATCACGCCAACTGACTTTCTCAAAAAATAATTGCCAATCTCCCACAAATACATCCCAGCCTTCTCAACTTCCTGCCAATATAACCTGTCCACCCTAAATACCATCATTGTACTTTAAAGTAATTAAGACAAAGGACATGGAATCTCTCCTGAGCCAAGTCCCACTTGATTCTCCAACAGGTTTAGATAATATAACACCATGGTTTATAAACCACTGCAGATAATTTTGTATATCCCATACTTGCATAGCTACAATCTCTTTCTTAACTAAAGTATTCTGGCAAATATCTGGAAATTATCCTTATTTAAACCCCTACACAAGCAAGCAAAATCCACCGGTACATTGTGTTATGTCCCCACTCTAGGCCAGTAATCAAGTAGCCTGAATCCTCAACACTGACACTGGACAGGGACGTTCATTTGGAACAAAAATGGATACATCCAGTATTTCCAGATGCAGATCTCTGCATCAAGCAAAATTTCCTTTAAGAGCACACAGAGAACACACTGAGTCTGGGATCTGGGTTTCCCCCTCTGTGCTGATCCCCAGTACGACTCCCCACTGGCATAGCTGTAGGGTTGAGTCCTCAGCTGAGTGTCCAAGCCAAGTCCTCCACCACCCTCTCTGTGAAACCAGTGCTTCATGTCCTTGCTCCAAATAGCTCATACACACACACACACACACACACACACACACACACACACACACACACACACACACCGGGGAAAGGCTGGCATAGATTTACTAGCTATGCCCCTTCTGCCCAGACTATAAGGTAGTTACACTGCCACCAGACACCCCAAAGCCAGCTACTCTAAGGCTCTTATAAGGGTACCCAATAATACTGAGTGAAATTAATAGCAATACAAATGATAGTGTTTAGCCAATGACGTAAAGCTTCTTGGATCAGCCACAGCATCACCAAATAGATATAAAACCTCTCAAAGTTTACAATATCCTCTAAAGGATCAGCCACAGTGAAAGTTTAAATATATTTAATAATAAATAATAAAAGAACATGAAAATACTAAATATCTGTTTATAATTAAAAATAACACAGGTGGATATGTTCAGACAGTTACAGAAAAAACAATACTTAACTAATCTCACTTTATTTTCTTGACTGATCCAAAGAATTATTATTCCCTGGTTACTTACTAGAGCAAGGCAAGATGAAGTAGGTGAGAGATTCTTCTTTATCAGGTTACAAAAAGCAAGTACCATAAAATGTCAGTCTCACCTATTATTAAAATATTAGTAGTGAGGGATTACAGAATTAAATCACATACATCTGGTTATCTGAATTATGGTTCTCATGCTTCTCCCTTAGCTAGAAGCTGTCAGGGTTTAGCACATAGATGTCAATAATGCACACATACAGAGCTGCAGCTCCTGGAAGTCATAAACTGATTTCAAACTTCCACCCTTCCAGAGTAGCAATTAGTTCGCCCTAATGACAATGCAGGAAACTTCCTAGTACAGACCTTTTGTCTCTGGCTGCATTGAGAAGTGTAAGATACAATCTTTATGGCCTAAGCCAGATAATTTAATTTCAAACTATTTTCAAAGTTTGAGATTAGCCTCTTCACTTCCAGTTTCATCTGTTAAAACATATACAATTAAACAATTACAATAATACATGTATATTTATTTTTCTGTCCAGCAGGGCACACTGTTGGTACATTTTTAACACAAGAAGCTTTACAAATACCTTTTTTCAATACAAACATTTGTGCAAATCAATCTGATATATGCATGAAATATAATTCTTTACAAAATTCCAGCTAGCTGTGCTGGCATATGTTACACAGCCACTGCCCTACTTCTCCTGGCATAGCTGGCAATACCTCACATCATCACACATTGTACTTGTGTCTTATTTCCATCTTACTCACATTAGGTAAGATGTTCAAAAAAGCTAATTTACAACCATCTAACATAATTCACTGACCAATATAAGCTTACTTTCAATAAGCAGCATGGCTTCTGGACAGGACATAGATCAATGACAGCACTCTGGAATCTAACAGATGAAATACTGCTTAATATGGGCAAACGTCCATAAACTGGTGCAATGTTTATTAACCTCACAAATGTGTTTGATCTTGTAAACCCCTTCTTCCTCTTTAACCATATACTAGAAATTGGAATAAGTGCCGAAGTCACTTTCTGGTTCCAAACCTATCTAACCAATCATTTCTTTTATGACCCAGCTGACTTTTCTAAATCAGACAAATCCCACCCTACTTAAAGGAGTTCCACAAATATCAACCATAGCCTGTTTGCTGTTTTGTATGTCCATTAACAAACACATCTATGACCAACTTCATTTAAAATTCTTACAGTATACTGATGATATGGTTCTGTTTCACACTAGTGACTCATTATCCTCTTTGGAACATCAGCTACAGATTCCTATTTACTCATTATTGGGATTAACAACAATAACCTGTTATTAACTCTTCTAAAACCAAATGCATGCTCCTTAGCACTAAACAAAAAATTCACTTCTACAACATCTTACAAATCAAAGGCATGAATAAATCAGTAAAAGAAAATGTCACCTCTTTTAGATACAGTGGAAACTGACCACATAAATCACTTATCTTTCATCTCCACCTAAAACACAACAAATAAAATAAACTCCCTCATATTCTGATCTAGGAAATGTCACAGTTTCTCCCAACTGAAGTATGGTCTGCCCATAAAATCTGCTGTTTCTAAAGAGTATAAAAAAGCTATTCAAACCACCTTTAAAATATATGAAGATTCACCACTCTCTCTCCCAGACAAGAACATCATGGCCAATTTATTTCAAAAGCTAAATGGCTACCTATCATTCAAAAGACAGATATCCTACTTGCTTCTCAGTTGTTTAAACCTCCTCCAGTCAAGTATCTATACACCCTTAGCAGCTAAAATCACCTTGATTATACCCCTCAACAGGCTCAGATATCAAGACCACTACAGTGTTTTTTACTAGAAACCCCCAAAATCCAAACTTCACTACATCAGACAGAGCTTCTCTATTCCTGGTCTCAAACTTTGAGAATCACTTCCTTGTTCCTTCTCACCTCAAGGAAATTACCTTATGCCTAAAATTTAATATCCAGGTAAAAAACATCTTATAAAACAATCTAAATGCAACTGCCTTCCACTATGACACACATTCCAACACCAATGATGATTCTGATAAAAATAAGTGTAACCAAAGCTGAAACCACTAAACATCACTGTAAGCAATGACACTGATGGTCAATAAAGACTGGAAGATGCAGATTTCATCTCCCAGTCTTTACTGACCATCAGTGCCATTGCTTACAGTGACCAATAATGATTCTCCTCCAATAAGAGTATATTGACTATAGTAGTCTTCAACTTCCTACTGTACCATACTGCTGATAGATTATGATTTCCACTACTTCTCATATGCCAATACATCCCTCCCAAAACCCCAACTCTTTAAAAGTAAATATATACTGGATGTGTAGTATAATTAATTTATTGTTGGTAGTTCTTACTTTAATTCTACCACTTTCGCATGTACTCTGTCTCTTACAGTGTTCTACTTTAATCTTTCTGCTGTCCACATTTTGTCTATCTTCTTCCTGGTTGAGACTGAATTTAATTGATTTTGATCAAAACTTTAGCCAAATTCAAATAAATAAATAAATAATGATCCAGGAAACGGCTCAGCCAGTATATCCAAAGAATTTATATTATAGTACCAACAATTGATGTTCTCCAGTGCCTCGGCATAAGCCTTTTAACAGAGTATAACAAGGAATGAGAAATGGGTTTTGTTATACTCTGTTAAAAGGCTTATGCCGAGGTGCTGGAGAACATCAATTGTTGGTACTATAATATAAATTCTTTGGATATACTGGCTGAGTTGTTTCCTGGACTATTTTTCCTTCTTGGTGGTTAATATACTTTTATCAATGTCCAGTGATCCTTCTTTCCAAACTCCCAGAATTGTTCGTGAGGAACTGGGAGATACTACTCAAAGAACTTTTGAACAAAATATTCTACAGGTGGGAAAACGTTTGCCTGATAGAGGTATGAATTCTACATCCCAACTGGGAGAGTCATAGAAGATTTGGGATAAAGTGCTGTTGGACGGATGTCAAAAACGGACTGTTAATCCATTCTCTACTATAGGACAACATCATACTGTAGCTATGTCAGCTGAATTACAAGGTACTGTTAAAAAACTTGAAAGTTTACTTTTTAAAGAAAATGCAACACGTTATAACATTATTAGCTTACAAAGCTATCTGGAGCTGAATATTACTCCAAAGGGCTTAAGACCTTTCAAAAATCCTTCTACGCCCTTTGATGAAAAAAATGTAGAAGATGTACAGTTTGCTAAAAGATGGGCGATGGCAGCACATCGCTGTACAACAGAATGGGTGGCCTAGATATTTTTAAGCTAGTAAGAAAGTTACATCTTTTGTGCTTTTTTTCAAAGTCAAAAGAAAAAAATGTACAAGTAACTAATTCCTTTGATATGGATGATTCTTTGAATGAGACAACTTCTATGGAATTTTTTTCTTGTGATTCTTTTTTTGAGAATGATGAAACTGTGAATGCTTATTGTCTATTACCGACAGATGGGATTAGCATAAAAAGTAACTATATACCTCCTTTTACTAATGAGGCAGTGAAATGTTTTTCCAGCATAGTGAATTATTCTATGCAGGATATTTAAAAAAAAAAGGAAAAAGTGTCTTATAATCTAACTAAAAATGAATGGGAGGCTTTAACGAAGATGAGATGTAGAAAAGATATTATATTTAAGCCCTCAGATAAAGGCAATAAGTTAGTTATAATGACAGTAGAACAGTATTATAAGATGTGTATGGATAATTTAAATAATGAGGAAGTATATAGTATTGCTATATGGAAGGAATATGAAACAGCCTTGTCAGCATATAATGAACTAATAAATAGGGGGTATAGACTTGGCTATTTTACCAAAAAAGACATTGATAGGAAATTTTCCATAGAAAATTGTACTATGGCCAAATTTTACTGTCTTCCTAAACTACATAAAGATAGATATAATCCCCGGGTCGTCCTATAGTGTCTGCTTGCAACTATTTTCTTCATAATATAGGAATTGTGTTGCATGAATTACTTTTACCAAAGGTTGTGCAGTTGTCTTCCTATATTAGAGATACCTTTGACTTTCTGGAGAAAATTAATAAAATTCAGTGGAATGAAAATAGGTACTGGATAGTAGTAGATGTTAAAAATTTGTATACTAATATTACACATGAATTAGGGGTGAAAGCTCTTAAATTTCATTTGGGTGAAACTCCACTTACTTATTATACAGTTGATTTAATACTGTTTTGTCTTAAAAATATTTTTTTTGAATTTAATGAAATTCTTTATCAACAAATTAAAGGCACAGCGATGGGAGCAGTTTTCACTCCAGTATATGCAAATCTATTTATGGGTTATTTTGAAACCAAATTTCTGTATAGAATGTGCTTTTTCAGAAGTCACGTAATAGAATATTATCGTTACATAGATGATTTAATCTTTCTATGTGAAGGGGGTAGTTTAGATTTACATAATTTTATTCATGACCTAGACTGTAATAATTTTGGTATAAAGTTTGATGGAGCTCAGTGGGGAGATAAAGTTACATTTTTGGATGTAAATTTGCATGTTAGAGGTAATAAGGTAGTAACATCAGTATATCATAAATTTGAAGGTGTGAATAATTTCATTAATGGGACTAGTTGACATCCTCCACACTTAATATCAGCACTTCCCTATAATGAATTATTGCAAATCTCAAGATTAACTAGTGATGAACAACAAAAAGAATTAGAAATTGAGTTGACTTGTCAGAAATTTATTAAAAGAGGTTATAGTGTAGAAAGTGTAGAACAAGCTAAAAATAATTTGAATTTTAATAATCAGATTTATAAACAAGTAAAATATAGGGCTAAATCAGATAAAAATGTGTATAATCAACAAGTGGATAAAATGTTTTTTGTTACAACATATGGAACATATACAGAGAAATTAGTAGAAATTGTTATGTTTTATTGGACACATTTGTTACAAGATCCATGCTTGGGTGAATTGTTACCTCAAAAACCTATGGTGTCTTATAGACATGGAAAAAGTATTAAAGATATGCTAGTTCATGGTTATTTTATTTTTTCTGCTGCCAGCCTAACTAAATGTATTTCTGATTATGGTTTTAAAGCATGTGGTCATTGTAGTATATGTAACCAAACAGTAAATTCTTTTGACTGTATAAATGGAAAGAAATTTAATGTGAATGGTAATTTTAGTTGTAACACAGAGGGTATTGTATATGTACTCAAATGTGAATGCAATTTATTTTACATAGGTGAATCAAAAAAGAAGTTTTCGAGTCAGGTCCTTAGAACATCTGAGAAATATTAAAAATGAAAAGGTAGAAAGCCCTTTAGGCTTTCATTTTAAAAAATATCATAACAGTGATGCTAAGAATTTAACAGGCACAATTTTGGAAAAAGTACATTGTGTGAAAGGTATGTGCTTGAAGAATAAACTACAATGGAAAGAAGCACTGTTTATTTTAAAATTTGACACTTTACACCATAAGGGGTTAAATAGAGAGCTTGATTGGAAATGGCTGCTGTAATTAAGTGTTTTTTTAATTGTTTTATTAGAATAGTTTTTTACTATATAAAGGAATGAGAAATGGGTTTTGTTATACTCTGTTAAAAGGCTTATGCCGAGGCGCTGGAGAACATCAATTGTTGGTACTATAATATAAATTCTTTGGATATACTGGCTGAGTAGTTTCCTGGACTATTTTTCCTTCTTGGTGGTTAAATAAATAATGATGTTTAAGTTCAATACAAAACCTGGCGAGCTAAAGCACATTGCTAATACTCTGAGAAGAGCATATTTTTATTTATTATTTATTTATTGACATTTGTTGATCGGGAAAATCCACTGGGCCCAAACAACCCATTTTCAGTGGAGGCCCAGGAAGAAAAGCTCCATACAATCACAGCAATGTTTACATAACATCAGCTTAACTTTGAAAGTCAAGAAAGTTTTTGCATAATACAAACTGAAATAGATATACAAGACTACATATTATAGAGGTATACAATACAAGAAAATAAACCCAGTGTGTTAAATCTTTAGTAATTCTGTTTGTATATTCTCAGAGGTAAGAATACTGTTTAATCAATTCTGTTTATTCAGCCACAGAAATAAAGAAATCAAGAGAGACTGTCTACGAAGACAGATAGTGTAAATTGCAACTATAGTAAGTTAGTAAAAGTAGTTGTAGTGTATAGTGGCCAAAACATTTAAGGTGGTTTAAACATATGACTACAAGAACAGGCAAGGGTATTGAGATAGTGTTCTTTTAGTGCAAATTTATTTAAATGTTTTTAAAGAGTCTAGTTGAGTAAGAGAGAGAGGGAGCGCATTCCAAAGTTTGGCAATGGCATGGGAATAGAGACATTGTACAGCTCTTTTGTTGGGTTTGATTATGGTTAAGAGTTGTTTGTTAGAGGACCTAAGATGCCAAGTAGGGGTGTGTTTGTATTATAGTTTAAAGGGGTGGTCAGAAGTTTGGATTATTTAGTAGTATGTGGGTGAAAGTAAATTGGGAGTAATGTAGGTAATGAGGGAACTCAACTACTTTATAGATTTAATGGCCAGGCAATGATGTGTGTGAGTTGACATGTTGGAGACAAACTTAGCTATTTTATAGTAGCAAGGCTGCAGTTTGTTTAGGAGAGATGTGTGTAGGTTAGTGAAAAATGGGGCAACCATAGAGGAGAGAGGGTAGTTGTAATCTATTAGCTAGTTTAAACTTGGTAGACTTTCCAAATAGAGTTTATGCCTATAGAGTTTGCCAAACTTAAAATGAGTCTTTTTGACTGAGCTGAGTATATGATTCTCAAAGGATAGTTTAGATAGATAGACAGGATATATGTATGAGTGTGAGGAAGATTTGTTTAAGAAAACTATCAAAATGTATTGTGGCTTGATTCTCATTTGCTAATTTCTACAGAGAAACTCCCAGAGCTTAATGCATGCACAGATAATGACTTTAAATTGTAGTTAATGAGTGATATCATTATGCCAAGATGGACAGAGAATGCTAAGTAATTACACCAAATCTTTGAGTTTACTTTTTCTATAGAGATTAGATTTTCTTTATTCAAGGCTTATTATTTAAACCAATAACCAAATGAGAACATAATAGAGCCATCACTCAAGAGCCATTTATTGACAAGTTAATACCTTTCTCCCTTTGAAATTGCATGGACTCCTTCAGAAGCTCATAAAAGGCATACATGTAATGCATTTTATAGGATACATTAACAAATTAACAATGAAAAACAAAACAGCTGATTCATTAAACATACAACCATTATATAACCCATCAAATGTGAAGTATAAAAAAGTTAATTAATACAATTTAAGAAACTAAATAAAATAGCTTGAATAATTTTAAAGACTGAGTATGAAATGGGGAAAACTGACATTTAAAACTTGTGTCCTCATAGCTTTGTAGCTTTAAGCTGAAGACACTGTTTATTAAATATTTAAAAATGATAGAGTAATTTTTTCTTTCCCGGGTGCATGGCAGCATGTTAAACAGAATTTATGAGTCACACTTAAGTAGAAGCAAATGTAAAGAAAGTGCATTGTGATGTATTGACCTACTATGTCAGAATATAAATAGAGCAGCTGGTGCAGAAATGTGAACTATGGAGCATATTCACAAACAAAAATTTTAATGAGGGATATACCACCTGACATTCCATCTTTACTGCAGGCAAACATTAAACATTAACTTACTTTAATCGAAAGAACATATTTTATACCTTGTGTGGACTACTAACTAAAAATTTCAAAGGTTGTGCAGTTAGATACCAATATTTGCCAATGTAGAATTCTAGAAATATTATAAGATAATGGCTCTCATTGTGTTACAACCTTCAGAATCAATGGGATTTCAGACACATCCTTCAGCCCAATATATCCTCAAAGGAATAAGCTAATGGTACACCTTGTCCAAACAGTGAAAAATCTCATTAGGAGATGTGAATATTCTGAGTTATTTCTTATTTCCTCCAAATAGGGACCTTGCAGATGAAACACATAACCTGACACATACCAGCAGCATCTGCGGACCACAGAGATCTGCCAGACATCATAGACAAAGACAGAACTACATCTCAAGCACACCTCAGCAGGGTTTTCCACTGGACCTAGACACCCAGGCACTAGACTTATCTAACACCAGCACAGAGCAGAACAAGGACCAGCATATCCCATTAAGACTAATGAACCAGGGCACAAGGTGGAGTACAGCACTAAGATCCAAAACCAGCTACCCTCCCACCCTCCAGGGCCAGCACTCCACAGAAAGCTGCCAGACACTACCCAGGACCCAGTACCAATAGAGGAACAGGACATGGCAAGGTCAAACGAGATCTCAAACATCTCTGCACCCCCAGGAGGGAATACGGCACTACCAGGGAGATGTAACATGAGAATTCAACAAGCACAATAGAGATATGGAACCACTCCAAGACACCACTCACTGAAATCCAACTCCAGGTTCTTAGAAAAGGCTTGACTTTTGCTCTCAACAAAAAGCCAACCTTGTCAATACGATCACAGACCTCAAGCTCTTTACCATGGAACTTCAACTTAAACTTTATTTCCACAGTAGCAATGATGATGGTTCAGATATACCCACCACAACCATAAGGACATGTATCTGGAGGAAACCCATTAATTTTTGCCCACCTCCTAACCCTGTAATCACTGCTTTTTGGGACAATTGTGAAGCAGGCATCAGAAAACTCCTCAAGAAACCACCCAAAAAGAGACTCTACAATATCAACAAGGAAGAATTTGTGGCCCTCAAGGCCCTAGGCAATCACAAAACACAGAGGATTATGAAGGCTGACAAAGGCGGTGTATTTTAGTTACAGACACTTGCACCTACAACCACAAAATAAGGGACTCCTTCACGACAATAGATTTTACCTATCCACCAATCTGGAACATGTCAAATCCAAATATGAGGACCTAACCACTGAGGTCATCAACCTGCACGAGGAGGGACTCATTAGTGGAAAGCTACTTGAATTCCTGATGGTCATGCACACAAGGCTAACCCAGTTCTTTGGAATCCGTAAAGCCCAGAAGAACTTCTTGAATCCACCATATAGGCTGGTGGTCGCGAGTACAGGTTCAATCATAGGACCCATTGCCATCTACCTAGACTCCAATATAAAGCCATTTGCAGAAAACAACCACTCATTTATCTTGGACTCAAATGACTTTCTCCATAAAATCAAGGACCTTACCATCCATGCTGATTCTATTTTGGTGATGATCAATGTGGAGGGACTTTGCACTGTCCTACCCCACTGATACTGTATCAATGCAATAATAAGAGCATACAACAGGGACTACATGGCACTACCAGGTGAGACTGAGACTGAGGTCCTTGGTCATTTACTCTCTGCACTGTTGGAAACAATTTTTTCAGGTTCAACAACACCTTCAACAAACAAACCATTGATATTGCAATGGCGGCAAGTATGGTGCCCAGTTTGGCTAACACCACTTGGAAAATGGGAATACAAGTTCAGTTATAACTCTCCCTTTTAGCAACATATGGAATGCTACCCGAGACTCATAGATGACATCTTCATCATCTGGCATGGGAACCAAAACTAGCTCACTGACTTTCTCAAACACATCAGGAAATCTACGGACTTTCTGCACTTCACCACCAAACAGAGTCTGAACAGAGTTAAATATTTAGATCTTACCATGAGTAAAACCCCGGACAAGAAATCCCTCACCAATGACCTCTATTGAAAGCCAACCAAGGTCAACATGCTCCTTCACCACAAAAGCATGCACCCGCATAAACCCAAATGCAATGTGGTCAAATCCCAGAGCCTCGGGAATCACTAGAGTTTCAAAATAACTTGAGAACTTCACCAAAAACATCCACAAATTAGAAAAAGACTTTCTTGCAAGGGGCTATAGCAACATACTACTTAAGGGGATCCTGACACCTATCATCCAATAGAAAAAGGAAGATAACCTTAGGACACTGACTTTGGACCCACGCCCATATAGACATCTCTTACTCTACGTACAACTCTCAGCCTCCGCCATTGCATATCCTATCAGCATCCTCCTAAACAGATCCTTTCAGGAATCTTGCATACCTAATATTTGGAAGAAAGCATTTATTTTACCACTTCACAAAGGCGGCAATAGCCCTATTTCAAATTTCAACTCCATTGCCATTCACTCCCCAGTCTCAAAAGTTCTAGAGAAATGTATCCATACCCAGCTCCTCAGTCACCTGATACAACACCAAATACTCTCTCCCACTCAACATGGCTTTAGGCCAGGACATAGTACTAACACAGCCCTCATTTCATTCCTTGACATGATAAACATAGCACAAGATGCTGGAGACTTAGTCTCAGCATTATTTCTAGATCTTTCAAAGGCATTTGACACCATATCACACTCTCTCTTGCTTAATAAACTCACCAATCTCGGACTATCGCCCCCTACCATACTATGGTTCACTAACTATCTCAACAACAACCACCAATCCACTAAATGGCTGCATGCTTCCTCCCCTTTCATAACCACTAACACAGGTGTCCCCCAAGGATTGATACTGGGTCCCCTCTTATTCAGCATATTTGTCAATAACTTTCATTCCTCTCTCATCCATAGCACAGTCTTCCAATATGCAGATGACTCAGCTATCATCTTCTTTGCTAAATCTGCCTCCACTTTACAGTATCTCACCCAAGAAGCCTTTACTTCCACAGAGACCTGGATGTCCCACAACCATCTCACTCTCAACCCCAATAAAACAAACCTTTTAATATTTACCCTCACTAAAGCCATCTCTGTGGACAAGTCACTATTCTCCATTCACTCCCAAAATAACACCATTATTGAAGTTGTCCCCAGCACCAAATTACTAGGAGTCATCATTGATGACAAGTTAACATTCGACCTGCATATTTACAGTAACATAAACAAATATCAAAAACTAGGTGCCCTGTACAGGCACAACTATTTTCTCAGTCTCTCTGCCAAAAAGGCTCTGGCTTCTTCCTTCCTGCTTCCTACATTTCTCTATGATGCTCCTATCCTCACAAAACTACAGTCCTCCTTGCAAGCAAAACTAGACTCTTGTAATAACGAAGTCACCAAATTTGCTATAAATGCAAAACATCTTCCCCATCATTGTTCTGCTCTGCATCAACTTAATTGGCTAGAATCCCAACACTATCTCACACTCCTACAACTAACTATAGCCCATAAACTCATCTACCACCCAGAATTTTGCCCTTCCCTTTATTCCATTTTGTCCATGTATCATCCAAACTGGCTCCTAAGGTCTGAAAACAAAATGCTACTATCCATTGAGAAACCCAAACTCTCAGGCAGCCAAATGTTGTATTCCTACTATGTATCTAATGTATGGAATAATCTCCCCCCATCACTCAGAGCAGTTAACAACTTGACCGCCTTTAAAAATTCCCTCAAACTGCATCTCTCTTCTAAATGGCTATGCCCCTGTTCCCAAACACACAACCACAACTCTTGACTTCACCTCCCAATGCTATACCTCTAACCTTTCACATCAATCTCCATCCTTCTCTGTCACTTTTATCGGGCCTATCCAACCTTCCCACTTAGACCCCTCTCTATCTTTCACTTGGCACTTAATCTCCTCATAGCTACTCACAGGGAATTTGCCACTTTCTTGTGTACTTGAATCCACCCTGTGCATCAATGTAAATAGCATTCAAAAATATATTCTCAGAAATTGTCTGTCTTTACTTGTACATATCAATGATTTTATTTTTCTTTATTCCAGCACTGTTGCCTCTATTACACAGTCATGCAATATAATTGTACAATATGATTTTTATATGTCAATGATTCTATTATTATGTGTTAATGATTGTATTTTTCTTCATACACCTTTGCTGCTACTTACCAGTCTCATGCAATGTAACTGTATTGTACTATCTTGTTTTTCTAAGTGATTTTCATTCTAATTGTATGTATCGTTGTGGAGTTTACTCCCCAGGCCTCCACTGAAAATGGGCTCTTTACAGGCCCAGTGGATTTTCCCGGTTAACAAATGCAATAAATAAATAAATAAATAAATCTCTGCAATGTTGCTGCAAGAACCATCGAACAGAAGAAGTGGGAGCTGAACATTGCCGTCATCTGTTCACTCAACCATCAAGAAATCAAAAATATCATCATAGACAATCGGTCCATCATCACCAAAAATATGAACTTGGGCCAGATATTTCCACCTATGCCAAGATTCACCCCCAAAAGAGGACGCAGCATCAGAGACTTTGTTGAGAAACAACATGACACTTTCAAATGGAGGAACGTTTCCATGCAATGATGCAACTTGCACACGCTGCCAATATATCAGCTGCAAGGACAATTTCTACTGCCCCAATAACCACAAGATCTTTTGATCACATATCCTTGATAACTGTAATATGGAGAGGCTAGTTTACAGAGCACAATGCTCCAAATGCCGAGCCTTTTATGTGGCAAAAACTATTAACAAACTAAACTCTAGAATTACTAAACACTGCCATGACATTTGGCACTTAGCTCGTAACAACTTACTGGTGATGCATTCCTGTAACTTGACAGGTCACAATAAGTTCCTTTTTTACATGCTCAACCAAGTGGATGGCATCTCTCTCAATAGCAATGTCAACAACTAACTTGAGAAAAGGGAACTAAGCTGGCAGATCTGGTTACTAGCCAAAAAATCCCCAGGTCTCAATAATATGGAGTCACTGTTTCCCATCTTAAATCTACGAAAAGTGGACCACACAAAGTTTCACTGACAGAACTGGGTTTTGGACCTAAACATCCTCCAGAAGCAGTTTGAGGGTTTTTTGTTATTTTCTATGGTTTGTAATACCTCTTTGATTTTGCTGATAATGACATGCTGTCTGTTGTCTCAGTTTTTAATTGCAGTAGTTCATTGACATGGTTTTTATGTCAATTTTAGTTTATTCAAGGTTGTATCGTTGACATGGGTGGTTTGGTGCTTTGGAGTTATTTCCTCGGTATCATTTTTTTTTTTTTAGTTTGGAATGGTTTGTTTTTTAACTCTTTCACATTAGCTTATTGACAAATCTGATGAAGGAAGACTGAAAGCGCCACACAACTTAGTTAGTTTTTTAAACTGTATCAGTTTATAAGTGGACTTTCTATGGGGTCTGATAGTTATCAAGGAAAATAATGTGAGGTTTTGTTTAAATTTAATTGAGCTATGGGACTTTGCAGTATTGAACATCACTGGGACATGTCTGGGCATGTCTAAACTACAACCTGTTTGTAAACCCACCCTATAAGCACACCAAGACAGGCCCACCATGACATCATGGGCATAATTATAATAATAAAGGTTTACCCCCCCCCCCTTAGCAATCAGTGGTTCCTGCCTGGTACTTTTTTAACAATAAATACAGCACTGGAAGCACTGTTCCTGAATGTACTAAGCAGCACTTATTTGCCAATAAAGGATTTAAACCAAGACTGAGGACTGAGCGTTCATTTCTTTTATATCTTCATTGAGATTTTGGCTGTTTAACCATCTGGAATGATATGTTGTCTGGCTAACCATCTGAAGGAAAAGGCTGAGCAGCATTTAATACCCAGGGAAACCTTCACCATGGGCACTAACCACTAGGATTCGATTTCCTACAAAGCAAGTATTGGTTAATTTCCATTTAAATCTTGAATATAGAAAAACACCCTTGTGGTTAGTAGATCTATCCCAAGAGCAGTTGTTAAAGAGTAGACATTTAAAGCCCAAGTTACTTATTTAATTTCTCTGTTTGTATCTAGCAATAACTAAATTTATTTTGAATTGCTTCAGGACAGGCAATGCAAGAGGACACTTTCTTTCAACAAGTCAACAAAGAATCTTTCTAGTCTACAAAACAGAATGAGTCACAATAAAAACTTATTGAATTACGTGCAAGCCACTGCCAAGAGCTCAGCATAAAAGTACTGTGCAAAGAATTTCCATCAGCAGCACACCTTATAGAGCAGGTAATCAGAAACAGATAATCCACTTCCCTACTGCATATAAATTCCGTTAACACTGACCATGTTTCCAGTAAATTAATGTTCAGGTTCAGAGCAGGTTTTTTTATCACAAACATGGGTATACCTTTCATTTGAGGAAAAATTCATGAATTGGATCATAAAGTTAAAAAAAATAGTTGAACAATTAAAACTCCATAATTAAATACTGTCTCTGCAGTTACCAATGTCTGTTTATGCTCATAAAGCCATAAGAAAAAGGGGGTCTATATCAGAACATCGAAGTTTTAAAACTTTGAATGTTCTAATATCGACCCATTTTAATCGAATGGTAAAAATAGTGAAGCTGCAGAACACCGAATTCTTTCCTAGGGAAAGAATTTGGTTGGCCAGTTCTGTGGCTTTGCTATTTTCAGCGCTGTGGTGGAGATTTACGGGTCGGGTTCAGGTAAGTGTGCGATTGTGTGGTTGTTAGGATTAGGGCGTGGGTTAGGTGAGTTAGGGTTAGGGTGCGGGTTAGGTGAATTAGGTTTAGGGGCGGGTTAAATGAGTTAGGGTTAGGACGCAGGTTAGGTGAGTGTGCGATAACCTTAGGGTTAGGGTTTGGTTAAGGTAAGTGGATAGATAGTAGTGTATGTATAATTTAGTGTAGGGTTAGTTGTAGGATTATAAGTGTATGTGTGTGTATTGATGTTTTTTAGGTGTGCTTGTGTTATGTGTATGTGTTTCAGAATAGCAAATTTTTCCCAAGGAAAAAATTTGCTGTTCTGAATGTTCGATATCATGTGGTTTAGATATTTTAGGTTCGATGAAATAGCATTCGCTATTTTCATCTTTCAATAACATGATATAAACGCGAAAAAGGTACAGTCTCTGAGATTCAGTCACTGAGATTCATATGGACTCTTGTAATACAGAGCACAAATGTGTAATACATGGTGTGGATTTTCTAAGAGCCACGTGACACACTGCACCATAAATAATTTATAATTTTGCATGATTTGAATCCGAATAGTTACTATTATCTAATCTAGCACTCACTAAACTTTCAAGCACACCTTTCTCTCCACTCTGATCCCCCAAAAATTCTATTGCTCTGCTTATCTGTTTCCCTTTTACATATAATATATATTGGAATATCTTCTGCTAGACATGAACTGTCTGCCTCTTTCTTAATATTTAAACCATGCAATAGATATATATTAACACAAGTAACATTATTTTAAGGTAAATAAATGAGTTTGCAATGTGATAACATTTCTTAACTTATTTGATTGTATAATTATTTATTTATCCTGTGTTTTACTGCTTATTATTTTACTTGATTGTATTTATAATATATTATACTATGTACTTTCTGTGTTAGTCCTACTGTATGTGCATTTTGACTTGATGGAGCTTTTCTACCCAGTCTGGGTTCTTACCCAGTTGGACTTTCCTGGTAAACAGATGGCAATAAATAAATAAAAAATTATAATTTTGTATTCTCTGGTTCTGCCAATAGCCATGTGGCACACTATACCATGAATAATTTATAATTTCACCCTAGTGGAATAGCAGAGATCTAAGCTACATGTCCTAGCCAGGTGCATTGGAAGGGATGAATAACAAGGCACAAACATGCAAAGAAGCACGTAATGCCCCCCCCCAGGTCTCCTGTACATAGCATATATCCCCACAGATGTCCAATTTCCAGCACCCACCCTGTAGTTGTCTTATAATCAGCACACACACCCACTCACCCACCCACACATATATGTGTGGGTGTGTATAATACAAACTTATACATATGTACATACCTGCACACATATACTCAAATATATATTTGTATGTGTGTGTGTGTGTGTGTGTGTGTGTGTGTGTGTGTGTGTGTGTGTGTGTGTGTGTGTGTGTGTGTGTGTATATATATATATATATATATATATATATATATGTATATAGAAGACACTACCCTTATAGGAAAGATGAATATTACAGTTACAACCCAGATTTTTTAGAGGAAAGGAATACCGGGATAGGAACACAGAAGGAGCCATATGGGGGAATGAAAAAATGGGACGCCAACAAATGGGAGAGCCCACCCCAGTACAAAAAGGGAAACAATTGGAAAAGGAAGGAATAATTACTAGGATTTCTGACACACATTTTTGTATGGGTGATTTTAGTATATATAATTATACACAGGTGCCACTTCATGAAGGTCATTTCAAATTACTATCTAAAGGAATGACGTTTCTTCCAAATAGGAACATTAATGTGGTAGATTATATAACTGATTTTAAAAAATACTTAAGGAAATTAAATCTATCTGTATATTTTAAAGGAACTAAACAAGTAAATAGGAGTGACTTTAAGAAGAAAAGTACCTTTGTACCTCCCCTAAATCCAACACTAGCAGTATATGAAAAGATTGTTGTGGATGAGATCTATGAATATGTGAGGAAGAATTCTAATAGAAAAAGGAATCTCGAATATAAAGAATACAAATGAATGAAGGAGATACAAGAAAACAACAACTTAAGGGTTATGAAACCCGACAAGGGGGGGCAGAATGGTACTTATATGACAGGGGTGAATATATAAACAAAATCCATGAGATTTTACTAAACTCTGGGAATTATGACATATCTTCTATTAATGAAGTTAACATAGCCTATCACAAAATTGATCTATGGTTGGAAGAAATGTTATTGGATGATAGGATAGACAGGGATATGTAAATTTTTTTGAAAGTCGAGCATCCTGTCATCGGTACCATTGTAGGTATTCCTAAAGTACATAAAAACCCTAACGACCCCCCTTTTCGGCCAATAATCTCAGGTAGTAAATCCAAAACCTTCCCTTTCAGGAAGGTAATTGATAGTTGGTTAAAGCACATATATAAAAAAATCAGTGCATTTGATAATTGATTCCTGGAATTTTTTAAGGAGACTCAATACAGAAACTATTACTACAGAAACTTATTTAGTAACTATTGATATAGTCGACCTCTTTTCTAGTATACCTCAGAAGGAAGGGTTGTGTAGGTTTAACAACAGTATAGTAAAATATGGGAAAGTACAATGGGAAAACATTTCCTTGATTTTGGAATTTATGGAAATAGTGTTAAACCATAACTACATTCTATTTGAGGGGGAATACTATCGACAAAATAAAGGAGTTGCGATGGGAGCAGCATGTGCTCCCATTTTTGCCAATATGTTTTTGATAGACTGGGAGACAGAATACATTCTTTCCACAGAATCGAAGAACAATATTTCGTGTTACCTGAGATTTTTGGATGACATATTTATGTTGTGGAATGCAAGTATAGATAAGTTCAAGGAATTTATGGACTATTTAAACACTAGATGTGATTATTTGAGGTTCACACACAATATAGATAAAAAATCAATTCCATATCTGGATACTCATATAATTATTGACAAAGGAAGGTTTAAGTCAAAAATTTATAGAAAGATTACTTTTAGTAACACTTACTTAGAGTATACTAGTTGTCACCCCACTAGTCAAAAAAGAAGTATCCTTAAAGGGCAATGTGTACGAGCTGCCAGGATGACCTCTGACTATACAGATTTAGTAAATGAATTGGATTATATAGGAAAAATGTTTAAATCCAGAGGGTATCCTGTAGCCCTGATTCATGACACCATAAAATATGTAATGCACCAATGGGGAACAAAGTACAAACCTATATTAGGAAATAGTGGTGTGGACATAGAGGGAGATGTTAAAATTGATGAAGTTAATGATTTAGATGGATACACGAAACATGTATTTTACAATATGCTCCTGAGACACAGGACATAACCAGAATTATAACTAGTAACTGGAATATACTTAAAACTGTCAATAATGTATTTAAAATAGTTGGAAACAAACCACATTTTGTTTCTAAAACAGGAATTAACCTTAAAATTGAATTAGAAAGGAAAATTACAGATCAGAAAGCAATAAATGGGACAGGTACCACCAAATGTGGGAACTGTAATCAATGTTATTTAATTATTAACAGTCCGTCTGTAACCCTGGAAGATATTAATAACACTACTGTATGGTTCCGGAAAGGGAATTGAAGGACTAGACATGTGGTATACATGGCGAAGTGTAGTAATTGTCCATGTTTCTATGTGGGAAAGATGGACAGATGTCTTTGAAATAGAATATATGAGCACTGTTATAAAATTAAGAAGTAGGATACTAACAATGCATTATGGCGGCATCTTGAAGGGAATAGTAAATGTAGTACATTCAACTTTGGTATACTTGAATGTGTAAAAGTAAATCCTAGAGGGGGAAGTGTCAAATATGTATTAGGAGAAAAAGAAACCAGATGGCAGATTAAATTAAATTCTTCTGTTCACCCTGGGTTGAATGATTCAATTTCTATAAAGCCAATATTAGAAAACAATAGGTAATGGGATATTTTATGATGTATTTGGTCATATGAATGATAAAATCAATTTATAATTAACACATTTATTATTTATTTTTGTTTTTATAATGGTATTAGGTGTATATCAATTTAGATACTATATTAGTATGGCATCGTTTGAATAGAGAGCACTGGCACTTTAAATAGGATAACATCAACTAATTGTTTAATTATATGCATATTTTTGAATCGAACTAGTATAAAAGCTTGGTGAATGTAATTAATGGCTGTTCTGATGAAGTCAACAAGGTAGATGAAAGCGCTTAACCTAAAGCATCTTTCTGGCTGTTTTTAGCTTTTTAAAAAAACTTTTAACTATTAAAGTGTTTGAAAAGAACTTTTAGTGCGCAGTGACTTTCCTTGGGATCCTCGAACATTTTTTTTGGTGTTTTTTATATAGTCGAGTGTTCGGGACTACTTTTGGTGATTATCTATACTTTAGAAACACAAATCTTAAAGCTAGGTCTGATGTCGATAAACAGGGCGCCTGCAAAATATCCCAAATAACATCCAACCAAGAGTAAAAAGGTCATACAAACAAACCATTCAGTAAAAACTGCAAGAAAGAACTAGCTGAGCTGTAATCTTCTCTGTGTAATACTTTAAACCTCCTGTACTTGAGGGCCATGGGATATATGCAAATGACTCCTTAAGGACTTGTATGAAAAGGTAGTTTATCAAATTTGTGTAGTCCCCAGATCAACACACCTCCTTCAGCAAACAGGCTGTAGGTTACAGTTGACAGCTAAGGGCCTTGCCTTGGCCTTCATTCCAGCTCTACACAAACTCTTTATCTTATCTTCCTTCAGAAACATCCAACATGGGCTTTGAATAGACCATCTAACTCCTGGAATCACAAATCATCAGGCCGAGCCCCTGCTTTAACCCCTGGTAATCCTTCCACATGATAAACCAATGTCCTGGCTTCCTACAGTAATAGGCAATTATTTTTTCTTATACTATCTAATATTTAATAAAGTCAGTTACCTCACTAATTACCCAAAAAATGTTAAAGTCAAACAAGTTATAATTTACAGACATTTACAGACATATTCCACACTTTCCTTGGACAAGATGTCAGAACTAGTCCCACCCAGCACAAAACCATCAGTTTTTGGATTCACAGACTTCTAAGACTTAGACAGCTCATCAACATTCCTCTTAGCCATGCTGAATCTGTTGACAGTATTCTGAAAAGGTTACAGTGGTAATGCCCAGCACCATAACTTTGTATAGCCATCCTGTTATTTTTGTTGGCAGTATTCTGAAAAGGTTACCATGGTAATGTCCAGTGACATAACTTTGTATAGCCATACTGCTGATTTTTCAGCCATTGTAATGCTACACAATCTGTTACTAGGTTAAAGTGTTTGTCTAACTGGTAGGACTTTGGAGAATAAAAGGCCCATTTCAGAGACAAGCATCCCCTTTCAATGGCTGAATACTTTTTCTCAGCTTTACTTACCTTTTGACTGATGTAGCACACAAGATGCTCCTTATCAGGAGTCACTAACTACTTAAGAACATAATAGTCTTTTCAGTGCGTTAAGAGTTCTATCTTTTCCCAATTCGGCTTTGTCAAGGGCAGATCCTGCCTCTTGAACCTCGTCAACTTTTTCGAAACAGTCACCAAGGCTATAGATGAAGGGAAGGTAGTCCACACAGCCTATCTGGACCTCGCAAAGGCATTTGACACAATACCCCACTCGGGCATCATAGATAAGCTATCCAGCTTAAATATAAACCCCTATGTCACAAGATGGGTTGCTAACTGGCTCAAAGACAGAACCCACAGAGTCAGAATTGCCGGAGTCATTTCAGACTTGAAACCGGTTACAAGTGGTGTCCCACAAGGCTCTGTTCTGGGACCTCTCTTGTTCGGCATATACTTTTCCGAGGTACAGGCCAACATGGGAGGACTATGGCTGACCAAGTTCGCAGATGACTGCAAACTCAGCGCCATAATTGACTCTCCAGCTGACACGAACATCTCCAAAAAGGTCTCACAGAGATGGATAACTGGTGCCAGAGCCATGGCCTAAAGCTAAATGCCAAAAAGTGTATAGTGATACCCTTTGGCAAAAACAAAATGCCCATAAATTATCACATAGGTGGTAACCCATTAAGTACGGAAGAAGTAATTAGGGACCTGGGGACCCAAGTTGATAGTAATCTCTCCTTCGACAACCACATCGCCAAAGTGGTTAGAAAGACCTTCTACATAGACCACCTTATCACGAAAGGATTCACATCTAGATCAAGTGAGATAATAGTGCCCCTTTATTCATCCCTCATCAGGCCCATCATAGAATACAATGCCCCTTTTGGGATGTACCTTACCCGACACCTGCAGCAACTAGAAAGACCCCAAAAGTACCTCACAAAGAGGATCAAAGGACTCCAACAGATCCCATATGCTGCCCGGTTAAAAAAAAACTCCAGCTCTACTCAGTTGCATACCGCCTACTTCGTGGCGATCTATGCCTGACATACAAAGCTATGTCCAACCCAGAATTAATGGACATGCTCCACCTCAGAAAATCTAACTCCCTCAAAACCACGCGCTCGAGGGACTTGAACCTCAGCACAGAAATAAATAGAACATGTTGGAGGGACAGATTCATAACCCAGAGGCTCCCTTCGCTCTGGAATAGAATCCCAGTCCATGTTAGGCAGAGCACCTCACTGACTCTCTTCAAGAGGAATCTTGATGAGTGGATGGGAGATCATAGGTTTACCCCGGGGATTACTTCCGTGTCACTATGTCAAAGGAAAAATATACTTTAAAAATGATCAAAACACGGTAGGTTCAGGTTAAGGCACTTTAATCTTGCAGCAAGGAGACAAAAACATGCTAATACAGAGTTTGTCTAACCAGAACCAGGAAATACTTTCATTTTTATACATTCTCAAACTAGTCATAGCCTACCAAGCTGACGTGACAGACTACCACCTTTTTCATCATCATCTGCTGACCATCATTCCCATGAATTTCTGCTGATTTATCAATTTTTATGTGAAACTTCATGAGGAAAACAACATGGCCTTGATTACTCCCAGTTAGATATATGTTATGTTACCATTCAAGGTACTATGGCTAATTCAAGCACAATGCTAGCAGTTCATTTCTCTAATAATCCTTTGTCTACTTTATCTCTAAGTTACTGCAGCTGCACATGTTCTCATGCTTCGAACAGAGCTGATTGTCTAAAATCAGTACATTTACACAATATAGTATTGTTCATTCATTCGTTCCTGACCTAGCAGATAAGCACTTGCTTCTCAATTACATTTCCAAAAGGCATAAACAAGAATATTGCTGTGCTAGCAGTTACTAGGTCAGAGGGCAACTTGCAAGTTTCAGAAAGCATACTGCAGTTTTCAAAAAGCATCTTTTTCAGTCTCATATGAAACTCAATTTATATATAACACAGTGCATGAAAAATAGAATGAAAAGTGTATTAAATCATTTGATTATTAATTGGCATTAAGCATACACACATTAATACATATTTTTCTAACATTTCCCTCCTGTTAATACTTTTTAATTCTATTTTCAAAAAGAATAAACAGCTTGCTTCTTTTCCTAACCTCTTCCATTCAGGATTTGCAGTTAAGAAAGTCATTCAGTTTAAAGTTTTATGAAAGTGTTTCACATTCTAGCAGCTCTTCAAATTCAGTACTTTGATACATAGTCTCAGATACTGATATATCTATGAATTCTTTGATTAATTTCTTCATGCAGGGGATTCCACAACAAACACACACTCCTATTAGGAGTAATCCTACCCCAATGGCAATCAATATGTTCATTAGGATGGAACCCCACCCCCCAAATACATTCTGGAAAAAGTCTGTCAGAGGGTTTGGGCCTGGTTTGGTCATGGCCGACACTTGCTGAATCACCTCGAGATGATCGTTAATTTCATGCTGATGATCAGGAATAAATGCACAGCATTCCTCTTTGATTAAAGTGCACGTCCCACCCCTCGCCGCTAGGGTGAAGTCAAGAGCCATTCGGTTTTGGAGTACTACAGTTCTCATGGCATTCAGTTCATCAGTTATCAGTTCAAGAGCAGAAAAAGTCACATTACTCATTACTTCGAGAAGTTTTGACAGTTTTTGCAGCTCCCATATCGATTTAACTGCATCATATGCAGGTAATATACCTGCCCAGGATATGACAGCATCACTCAAGTCCATGTGCAAGTTTGGTTCCCACATTACGATGGTCTTTCCAGCCCGCATCGATCTGTCCCACTGGATTCTCAGGTTTCTTAACAGTCTTTTTGGTCACATCTCGGGTATTTCGAATGTTTCCCTGAGGCAAAACTGCAGTGTGTCGGATGGGCGGGACCAGGTACCCCAAAAAACAACTGCCAGACCAATTCTCAGGTAACCATTTATATGCTTTTTTACCACACACAAAATAACAGTCCTCTACTTTAGTTGTTACTTTGTTACGAAATGACTGCCCTGCATGAAACATTTTCCTATCTATCACAGATAACATTTTAAAAAGTACAGGATTACGTTGTACCTGATCAAGAGTCTTATGCATAGATTTCAAAAATGAGTCATAATCTGTACTACAAGATCCACTTAAATTGTTTGGTTTTCTATAACATTTATACTGTACTGTGACATTACACTTACTCCATCCCACTTGGATGGTGTCATTTTTGTAAAAACATACAATTCCTTTTTGTGTTACAGGCAAATACAGTGCTACCTTATCATGTGCTTTAATAGCAACTGTGTCAAAAAACAGATTTTCCCAGGTCTTATTGACCCCTAGGGGGATAGCAGCCATCAATAAACCCCCTTATGCTGTTGATATGGCCGTACAGACCCAGCAGTTCAAAACATTAAAAGTCTCAGCATACACATGTGTAATTGCCTGATAAGTGTTAAAGTTCAGATGCCAGTCTATGTTTGGTTCATTACGTCTAATCAGTTCAACTTTTGTGGCAGGAAAAGGGAGTGGCCACAACAAAAAGAACAGTGTGATTAGCATAGCTATTAAAATGATCATACAAGTTTTCTGAGGTTGCTCAATGTCTCTATTCACTCTGTACCTGGCCATTATGTTCTCGTTGTACAACAGTGACAAAGTTTTTGTCCAATTCAAAATTCTTAACCAGTTTACAGTGTGTCAAATGAATCCAGGAAGCTCGATCTGCGATCATGACTGCAGTGGGTGTTGACAGTAGTACCTGGTATGGTCCTTCCCACTTTGGAAAACTCCAGTTCTTTCGCTTCATAATCTTCACCCAGACCCAGGTGCCTGGGGCTACTGGTGCTTCCGATTTCGGTTGTTCTTTATCTGAAACAGAATTTAACTGCAAAAGTTTGTTATTCAAAAATCGCCTCATATACCCTGCAAGTGAACTGTCAGCCTCTTGCTCTGCAGACATGAGAGGTTTCCACTGAGGTGTATAATATGCCCTCCCAAACAAAGTTTCAAAAGGAGTTAATTCCTTTGCATTTGGAACATTCTCATGCTCAACAGTGCTAAAGGCAAACAGTGCACCCAGTTCTTCTGTGTCTCAGTCATCAACTTCCTAAGCTTGTTCTTCAACACCCCATTATGCCTCTCTACTAACCCTGCAGATTGGGGGTGGTAAGCACAGTGATTTTTTAATGATATTCCAAAATAACGACTAAGTTGCTGTACTGTTTGGTAGATGAAATGTGTACCGTTATCACTATAAATATTTTCCGGTATGCCAAATCTGGGTATAATTTCTTTAACAAGGACCTTTGCAACAGTAGCTGCATCTGGATTTTTAGTTGGAAAAGCTTCCACCCATTTGGAAAACATATCTATAATGATAAGGCAATACTTTTTATTCTCACATTTATTCAGTTCTATGAAATCCATACAAATAGTATGAAATGGATACGGCGGTGTAGGGAAACTCCCTTGCTTAGGCTTCAATGCCCCTTGTGCATGATGCTTGTTACAAACATGGCATGCTGCACAGAAATTTTTTGTGTAATTTGTAAATCCATAGGTTGTAAACACTCGATTCACTAACTGTACCATCCCCCCTGTTGAGACATGGCTCTGCCCATGGCTCAACAAAGCTGCATATCTAAACAGGTTAGATGGCAAAATTGGTTTCTTTTCTTTGGAGATGTACAGTCCCTTTTCAAGGATTGCTCCTCGTTTTATCCACTTCTGTTTTTCTACATTTGTAGTAAGTGTCTGCATTGTTTTTAACATTTCTAAATGTAAAGTCTCAGAGGGTTGTAATTCCTCACTCAAAAGAAAAGCTTCTGAGGCTGAAGCTGCTTGCTTTGCAGCTGTATCAGCCCACGCATTACCTTTTGAAATCCTAGCCTGTTGCTTGGTATGAGCTACGCATTTGCAAATAGCTACTTTTTGAGGTAACTGAATAGAGTCTAATAGATCTAAAATGAATTGCGCATGATTAATTGGTTTACCAGTAGATGTTATCATTCCTCTATTTTTCCACTGCTGCGCAAAAACATGTACAGTAGAAAAAGCATACTGACTGTCAGTATAAATGTTCACTTTCTTACCTTTCGCTAAGGTACATGCCCTTGTCAAGTCAATCAACTCTGCCGCTTGTGCAGATAAATTGTGTGGTAAAGATTTTGCTTCTAAAGTTTCAGTATCAGAAACAACTGCATACCCCACTAGGATCTGTCCTGTAGGACCCCTCCTGCACGAGCCATCCACATAGTATGCCACCTCGGCATCATCCAAGGGAACATCTGTAAGGTCTTGTCTAGGTAATGTCTTTTGCTCAATCTCCTGCAGGCAGCATTGTGGTTTGCCATCTGCAGGGGTTGGGAGCAAGGTTGACGGATTCAAAGTTGTGCATCGTTCAATTGTCATATGAGGTTGTATCAACAGTATAGTCATACAGGAAAGATGTCTAGCAGGAGAAAGATATGCTACTTTTTCTTGCAGTAAAATAATTGCGACTGCATTAGGCACTCTCAGTGTGAGAGAGTGGAATAACACTACTGAGGCTGGAGCCTGCACTGCCATTGCAGCTGCAACTACTGCTTGTACACAGTGGGGCAGGGACCGCGCCACTGGGTCTAACTGTGATGAATAGTAAGCTATGTGGCATTGCTTGTCCCCATGTTGCTGTGTCAATACTGATGTCATATAACCCTGCTTACAGTCTACAGTTTGAATAAATTGCTTATGATAGTTTGGTAATCCTAAAACTAAGGATGATGCTATCAGTTGTTTCAGCTTGCAGAAAGCTGCTTCTGCTTCTGGTGTCCATTGTAATAAATCCTGTGCTGCCTTCGGCTTTTTGAATATTAAATTGACCAGTGGAGCAGATTCCAAAGCATAATTTGGTATCCAGCTTCGACAATAATTAGTAGTTCCCAGGAAGGACATCATTTCCTTCTTGGTAGTTGGTCTAGGTGCTTGTAATATTGCTGTTTTTTCTATCTTCGTCTAATATTCTACCTTCCTTGGATATTACATATCCCAAGTACTTAACTTGTTTTCTCCAAAGTTGTAGTTTGTTCTTGTTTACTTTGTGACCTTGAGTAGCTAAAAACTGTAATAATGCTATAGTGTTCTCTTTGCATTCTTGCTGGGTGGGGGCTGCCAGCAGAATGTCGTCTACATAAAGTAAAATCTGACTACCTCTCGGTGGGATAAATCCCGCCAGGTTGCTTGCCATTTCTTGTGCAAATATTGTTGGACTTTCACAATATCCCTGTGGTAATCTTGTGTATGTATACCGTTTCCCCTGAAATGTAAATGCAGACCAATATTGGCTGTCAGGGTTTATCGGTATTGAGAAAAATGCATTACTAATATCTACCACAGAAAAATATTTTTGCTGAGGCTTTAAATCATTCAGTAAGGTGTGTGGGTCTGGCACCGTCTGTGCCCTGGGTATAACTGCATTATTTACAGCTTGTAAATCTTGGACCATACGCCATTCCCCGTTTGCTTTCCTAACAGGAAATAAGGATGTATTACATGGTGAATCAGGAGATTCTATTAAGACTCCTTCCTGAAGTAAGGCTGCTATTATAGGTTTGATTCCTATCTCTGCATCTTTCCTCAAGGGATACTGTCTTTTCTGGGGTCTATATGCTGACTTTGGTGTAATAGTAACTGGTCCTGCTGTTCGTATAAGTCCTACATCTGATTTCCCTGTTGACCAGAGAATGTCTGGTATACTTTGCAAGGCTTTTTCCTCTTCTTCTAATAAGAGTAATACTCAGCTATTCTCACTAGCCTGTGAGTGCACAGCTGGGTGCGTCTGTGTTATCCAATTCAATTTCTGTTTCTGTACTCCTTGTTCGGAGAGTTCTAATTCTGTCTGCTTTTCCCACCTTGTGACTTTTTCACCTAAGTCTGCCCATTTCAAATTTCTATTTTTAGTTAAGCTAACGTGGCAATCAATTAGATTTGTAAAGTGCTAACAATTCCTGGGGCAATGAACAGCTTACTACACTGTTTCCTTCTGTATCCCAGTACAAGTTTCATAACACTAGTCTGTTCGCGTGGTTCTGAAACAATTCCTGCTCATAATCTTCATCAGGTCCTGGTCTATTACAGTAATATAGAGTACAATGCAACAAATGCTGTTTGTCAATGTCGAGGGAGGGGGACTTAGTGGTGGCTACGTTCATCAGTTCTTCGGTTACTGCCCCTGGACCAGTCATAACTAAGCACTACAAAAGTATCCATTTGTCGCTGTGCTTCCATACCCTGCATGGTTGGAACTACGGCTATGCCAAATATCTGCATTAAGTCTCTACCCAAAAGGTTTACTGGACATTTTGCAGAAACTACAATTTTACCTCTCTGGGTCATCCCTGATACGGGGTCTGTTATTGCTATGTGATGGGAGAGTGGCTCCCGATACAGCTGTCCATTAGCTGCCTTTACTAGTATATAATCTGGTGATTCTGAATCTTCCGGTAAACAAGGAAGGGTGTATCAGGGTCCGTGAAGCCCCTGAGTCACACAAACATTTGACTTCCCTCCCCTCTACCAGAAGCATCACTTCCAGTTTCGTATCTGCTAAGTAAAGCTCTAGGCTCAATAAGGCTAAGTCCAAAATTTAATTTTCTTCAATGTCTGCAAATTCATGTACATCCTCTACCCCTTCTATCACATCCTCTACCCTTGCTATCACATTTGCACTTGTCCTTTCCTCTTTATTTTCATTCAGTGATTCCTGACTATCATATAGTCATTTCTCACCTTCCTTATTTTCTGTAGTCACCTTCTTATTTAGCCTGCAATCCCTTGCTAAATGTCCTTTTTTCCCGCATTTAAAACATTCACCTTTTTTCTTTCTTTCTTCAAAATCTTCTGATCGCTTGTCAGATTGTTTATTTCCCTGGGCATTTTTCTTACCCTTTCTTCCAGTTTGTACTACAAATACTTCTGACCCATCTTCTGCCGAAAATACTTGAGTTTTCTTTTTCTTTTTACTATTAAAATGTCTCTCTGTATGTCTAGCATATTCAAGTAATGGCTGCAGTCTACTTGTACGATGATCTACCATGTGCTTTGTAATAAAGCTGCTAATGGGAGTTATACTACCCTTCAAGAATGCATTCTTTAGCTGTTGTTCATATGGGGAATCTTGTGTCTGGTTTTCTGGTATCTGCATTCCGCAGTGGTTATTAAAACACTCTAATAATCTAGCATAATATCTATCAACTGTTTCACCTTCCTGTTGAATGCACTGATTAATGCAAGTCCAATCAGCCCTAGGCTTCCACTTTTCAGAGATTCGGTCTGTCAGACCTTTCACTCTGCCATCCAATTCTGCGTTAGTATGTGGGAGTGGTCTAAGCTGTGCGTCACGAGGATTCCAGTCGCCACTGATCATTTGCCAATCTGGACCTACAATTTGTCTAATACTTTTTCTACTTCTTCTCCATTCAAATGGTAACTTAATCTCATACCCTGTAAGTCTTCTAAAAATTTTTGAAAATTCACTTTCGGATGGGGAATTCCCTCTGTGGCTTTCCGGATATCTTCCGGTGTCCATGGTCTATAAACTAAAAGAGTCAGATCCTGTCCTGCCTGTCCTGCCTGTCCTGCCTGAGGATTTGGTACTTCTATGAGTGGACATATCTCTTCCTCACTCATAGCTTGTGATTTTCTATGTATCTCACATAATTCAATTTCCCTTCTCAAGTCACGTGTTCGAGACCTTGTCTCGATAGGATCCCTGACAAATGGTTTTAATGCTGTAGAAACAGCTGGATATAGCGGAGGTGGATCAACTTGTCCACTCGCTTCATATTCTGGTAAGGGAAGCGGAGGGGGCGAAGGAGGGGCCGTTGCTATTACCAAGTTATTGTCTTCTTTGTCTAAGAACATCGTTTTTGATTTCTTTATTTTCTGTTCCCTGCAATTTGCTTCCTCAAGCCACCTATGCGCCTGAGGGACTTCTAATTGTCGTTGCTTTTTTAATTGACCTTTTGTGTCTGTTTTTAGTTGCCTGACAAGTTTAATAAGTGCGTATTTATCTAAATTACCATCTAATTTATACTTATCAACCCCTTTTGTATAATACTTAACATTGTCGGCACACTGTAATTGCATATACTTCGCGTCTTCAGTTAGGGGCGGGTCTCGGGAACTTTTCGTACACTGATTTCCCATTGTTGCCTTAGCTAAGCTGTAAATTGTTATGTAACCCTTTTTATCACATGGTACCACAGCTCTATACCTTTTCACAGTTTATCTAGAATAACTGCCTACCTATTCTGTTTCCCTGATCTATGACAAAAACAGTAACCCCTTTTTCTGTCCCTGATCTGCACATGCAAATCTTCCTGACAAAAAACAGTTCTGTAATTAGTCCCTGATCTTAAAACAGAAATAAGGTAATTCCTCCTTACCTGACTCTCTGTGAGTTGATCCACTGGATCATTGAATCGTCCTCCAATCCCAGATCAGAAACAGTGACTGGCCTCTTTCGAACGACAATTCAGTCAGAGGTCTTTCAAAACAGAAGAGCCGATTTGGCCTCTTCTCCATATGGATGCATGCCACCGGGCCCAATTCTGACCTAGGCCTAGAGCGAGAGGTACTTTCCGGTCCGAAGGACCAAACGGTCAGAGGAAAAATATACTTCCAAAATGATCAAAACACGGTAGGTTCAGGTTAAGGCACTTTAATCTTGCAGCAAGGAGACAAAAATGTGCTAATACAGAGTTTGTCTAACCAGAAACAGGAAATACTTTCATTTTTATACATTCTCAAAATAGTCATGGCCTACCAAGCTGACGTAACAGATTACCACCTTTTTCATCATCATCTGCTGACCATCATTCCCATGAATTTCTGCTGATTTATCAATTTTTATGTGAAACTTCCTGAGGAAAACAACATGGCCTTGATTACTCCCAGTTAGATACATGTTATGTTACCATTCAAGGTACTATGGCTAATTCAAGCACAATGCTAGCAGTTCATTTCTCTAATAATCCTTTGTCTACTTTATCTCTAAGTTATTGCAGCTGCACATGTTCTCATGCTTCGAACAGAGCTGATTGTCTAAAATCAGTACATTTACAGAATATAGTATTGTTCATTCATTTGTTCCTGACCTAGCAGATAAGCACCTGCTTCTCAAGTACATTTCCAAAAGGCATAAATATGAATATTGCTGTGCTAGCAGTTACTAGGTCAGAGGGCAACTTGCAAGTTTCAGAAAGCATACTGCAGTTTTCAAAAAGCATCTTTTTCAGTCTCATGAAACTCAATTTATATATAACACAGTGCATGAAAAATAGAATGAAAAACGTATTAAATCATTTGATTATTAATTGGCATTAAGCATACACACATTAATACATATTTTTCTAACACACTACTAGACAGAGGCACAGTAAACTAACCTTAAAAAGGGCACAGCAAACTCAAATCAAAGGGTGGTGAAAGCCAAACACACTCGGGCTGGGCTTATAAACGCCCAGGGCAGATAGCCTAGTATGAACCTATGAACCTATCTTCTAACAGACCATTACACTTTAATAAGAGATTTTTTTCTTTTGTGAGAGCTGTTAAAGGACAGGCAATTGTTGCAAGATTTGGTATATATTTTATATAGTAAGCAGCTAGTCTAAGGAAGTTTTCCCTGTTTTTAATGGAGGGTATAGGTAAGCTTTTATTGCTACTACTGTTTTCTAATTACAGTTTTGCCACCCCTCTTCCTATAAGGTTTCCCAGCTATTTACTTTCACCATGTTCTATTTATGTTCTTAAGCATTGAGAGTCAAGCCTGTCTGTCTTATTGTTTTTAGTAACACTTGCACTTTTGGGAAGTGGAACTTCCAGCCCTCTAAATGGATGACTATGTCATTTAGATATAGGTTCATAGGTTCATAGGTAGGTACTAGGCTATTGGCCCAAGGGCCTAAGTAAGCCTAGCTGAAAAGGTTCCTTGGCTTACACCACCAAGAAAGTTATTTTTTGTGCCCCTGTCAAGCAGAGCCAAAGAAGCAATCCCCAGAGTGTATTTCCTATTTCCCAACCACTTATCAAGATTTTTCTTGAAGAGTGCTAATGAGGTACTTTGCTTGACATAGATGGGTAGCTTGTTCCAGAATATGGGAAGGCTCTGAGACAGGAATCTATCCCTCCAGCATGTCCTGTTTATTGTGGTGAGAAGGTTTAGGTCCCTAGAGCGTGTAGCTCGGAGGGATTGGGATTTCTTTAGGTGTAGCATGTCCAACAGCTCTGGGTTTGACAATAGCTTTATATGCTAGGCAGAGATCACCTCAGAGTAGATGATATGCTACAAAGTAAAGCTGGAGTTTTTTGAGATGGTCAGTTTAGGGCATCTGTTTGAGGCCAGTAATCCTCTTTGTGAGGTACTTCTGTGACCTTTCCAGCTGCTGCAGATGTCTTGTGAGGTACATTCCAAAAGCAGCATTGTACTCTATAATGGGTCTAATGAGTGTCGAGTAGAGGGGAACAATGACCTTTTTTTCCTAGATGAGAACCCTTTTGTGATGAGGTGTGCCATGTAGAAGGATTTCCTGACTACTGTGGCGATATGATTATCAAAGGAGAGACTACTGTCCACCTGGGTCCCCAGGTCTCTTATCACACATTTGGAGTTAAGTAGACTGCCGCCTATGTGGTAGTTCATGGGTACAGAATTTTTGCCAAAGGGGATGACAATGCACTTTTCGGCATTGAGCTTGAGGCCATGGCTCTGACAGCAGGCATCTGTCTCAGTGTAGCCGTTCTGTAGGATGTCCACATCATTTGGGGACTCAACTATGGCTCCTAGTTTTCAGTCATCTCTGCACTTTGTTAGCCAAAGGCCTTCTGTGTTAGCCTGTACTTCAGAGAAGTAGATACCAAACAGGAGAGGTCCCAGGACTGAACTCTGTGGTACTCCACTTTTCACTGGTTTGAAGTCAGATTTGGAGTCTGCAACTTTTACAGTGAGGGTTATGTCAGAGAGCCAATTGGCAACCCATCTTGTGACGTAGGAATCTATACCTAGTTTAGTGAGTTTAGCTATACTTCCAGAATGGGGGATGGTGTTGAAAGCCTTGGCGAGGTCAAGATAGGCTGTGTGAACCACCTTACCCTCATCTACAGCTTTGGTGACTGCCTCAAAGAAGTCGATCAAGTTCAGGAGGTATGATCTGCCTTCCACAAACCCAAACTGTGTGGGGTCTAGAGTTTGGAGGTTTCCAATGTCTTTGTTTATGAGTTCCATGATGATATGTTCCATGGCCTTACAGACCAGGCTCGTCAGGCTAATAGGGCGATAGTTCCTGGGACTAGTGGTGGCTCCCACTTTGTGGAGTGGGATAACTGTTGCTGTGCACCATTCAGTGGGCACAAAGTCTGATGTGAGACTATGAATGAACATGGTGCTTAGGTGGGGAGCCAGTTTGTTCTGAAGTTCATGTAAAACGCAGCCTGTGATGTTCTCTGGTCCCATGGATGCTGTATTTTTGGCTTTAGAGAGTGCAGCTTTTACCTGTGTAGTCGTGATTACAGGGACTCTGCATTCTTCCTGTATAGATATGGGCACTTTAGGGGGTGAGAGTGGGGTAAAGTTAGCACTGAATCTATCTGCCAGGACATTGGCAATATCAGTTGGTTCTGTAATTTTCATGCCGTTGTGCTGTAACTCAGAGCAGATCTGGGTGTTGCCATTGAGATTCTTGACATAGCTATAGAATGCTTTGTGGTTGTCCCTAGAATCAGCGGTGATTTTGTTTTCGTAGCTAGTTTTGGAGGATCTTATAAGGGGTCACAGCTTCTTACTGGAACCAGGGAAGTCCTCCACTCATGGAATTTTACTCTCTTTTGCAACAGTTTCTTCCTTCTATTGTAGAGTTTGTTTATGGCAGGGGGCCACAAGATTGGCTTCCTTTTTTTGGAGGATAGTGTCTTGGTTCTGTTTGGGATAGCACGATCCATGCACTTGTGTAAGTGCTTATAGAGTGTATCTGTGTAGGATTCAGCAGTCATAACTGTATTGTCCATCTGCATGGGTGTCATGAAGTTCACCACTTCTGTCTTAAGAAGCATGAAGTTGGCTTTGGAGAATTTTTTTACCGTGATTTCCTTAATGGGGGGGGGTGGCTATCTAGGGTGATTAGTTTATGTTCAGATCGTTTCGAGTGCCTTACACACATTTATTCTTTGGTTATGTTCAGATCTGACCAACGAGGAGTTGACTTCAGGTGTGGAACACTGGTCACTCATGTTGGTAATGACTAGGTCTAGGATATTGTTGCCCCCGGTGAGGGTGTGGATAAGTTGATCCAGGGCATTGGAATTTATGAATTCCAGAAAGCATTGAGTGAAGGAGTTGGTACATGAGTAGTTTTCCCAGTTAATGCTGGGGTAGTTGAAATCGCCCATTATTAGGGTGTTTGGTTGAACCCTAATATTTTCCAGTATATCAAGAAAAGAGGAGTGGGAATCCTGATGCATGATGGGGGATCTGTAGCAAGCTACAATTTGGATTGCAGTTTTGCCCAGAGTTAGTGGCACTTGGATAACCTTGGATGCATTATGCTGAGCAACTAGCCTGGAGGTGTGGATGTCCTTAATGAATATGGACACACCTCTGCCTTTGGTGTTCCGGTCCAGGCTAGGTGGCCAAAAAATGTGGTAAGAGTTATAGCCTGGTAATGCAGGGGTGCTCTCAGGAGCCTTGAACCAGGTCTCAGTCACTGCACAGATATCGATGTTCTCCATTTTAAGGAGTGCCTCTAGGGAATGCATTCTGAGATTTAAACTTCTAACACTGAGTAGCATTACCCTCAGTTTTTGCTTGCCTGTTGCTGTTACGGTGGTGAATTTGTCATTTGAACCTTGCCTAAAAAAGGCACTATAAGGGCATCAAGAGCCTTAGCCAGTATCTGGAATCCCAGGGGTGGCAGGTGCAGGCCATCTCTGGCAAAGTATCATGGTCTGTCAACCATGTCGTCCCAGGCAGACAGATACTGGACCCCTTTAGAATGACACCAGAAGCCTAGCCAATTGTTGAAGTCAATCATTTTGTCCTTGTACTGTGGTATCATTCTGGGCAATGCTACTCAGGTCTAGGGTCATACCTGCCTGGGCTGCAAGATCGAAGAGCTCTTCCATGTCTCTTTTCATGTAGTCCAGGGAGGTACATCTCAGGTCATTCACACCAACATGGACAATGACAGAGTCATATTTGTACTTGTTGTGGAGTGACCTGAGTGCGTGGGTTATGTGTTGGATCCTGGCACCCTACAGGCAGCTGACAGTAACCTTCTCTTTGATTAGCCTGGTGAGTGGGACATCAGTGTGCCTGACTATAGAGTCACCTGTGACTAGTGTATTGGGTTTGTTGTTTTGCCTTATGGGCTGTGGTTGAGTGTCACACTGGGTCTGTGGGCTATGTGTCATTTGGGTTGTGTTGGGGGGGTGAAGGTTGCTTGTGTTTCTGCTTTGGAGGTCTCTGTTGCTTGAGCAGATTATTATTGAGAGCCTCCGCGAATGTTTTTGTGTTTCTATGTGTGGATTTTGGTGGTGTAGGTTTAGTGGGACTATGTGATGAGTGTGGTGTGGTGCAAGTGTTTACCTTCTCCTCTTGACTGTCAAGTTCAGTCTTGGTTGGAGAGAGCTTTACTTCCAGTTTGGCTAGATAAGTGCATCTCTCACAGATTGTGGTGTTGGGTGGTAGGAGGAGAGGGCTGTCTGTGTACATGAGGCAATTGCTACATTGCCCCAAGATACCCAGATTCATCAGACAGACAGGGGAGGAGTGGCAGCAGCATCTTGTGAGGCGGGTTTCAGTATTTTTCCATCAGTCATTGAAGAGTGGTTGGAGCTCCATGTAGGCCAAATGACAGCATTGCATATTGAAATACAGCTTCAGGGGTTACAACGGCTGTGTTTCTTTAGCATTCTATACCTTTCAGTGCTCACCGCAATTTCTTTGCCTTAAAGTTCCTTACTTAAGTGCCCTTTGTCATCTGTTTTTGTTTTGTCTTTTCTGTACTAACATTTGCTATACATCTCTGTGCAAACATCTGTTTTGTGCTGATCTTTACTTCAGCATTTTCTATCAGTTGATTTTCAGTTTCTGTGCTGATGTCTGTTATGTTATTGTTTACTTTGATCCATCATCGAGATATGTTTCTGGTAATACACAGGATTTTTTTTTGTTGTCCATTCCTAACCACTTCAGGAGTGTATCCAAGAAACCTGATGAGGTGACCGATATTGTCAGCCAACAGATGGACAGCGTCTATGACTAGAATCACTTCCACTGATAGACATGGCACTCCATCAGCCAGAAGGGGTATGGACAGTGTGGAACTGTGTAAACCAGTGTGGGAAGAGAGGTGAAACTTGATAATAGCCTGCAAAGCCTGCATCACTGCCACACTGCACAAGTGATCAGCTATGCCAGGTGTGGAGGATGTTGTGGTCAAGGGTAACTGAGATAGGTCTCTGGAACAGTGTGCCGTCTGTGTAGGTTTGGTCTGTAAATGTTCTCACATATGGACCCTTGTATGGCCATGGTTGGAATGGCTTGAAGAGGTACAATGGAAGATATTTTCCTCCTGACTTATGGACACACCACTGGATATTATGTTGGCTACCAGTGTTCTAATCATCCATGTTTGTTACAAATCTTTACATCCTAGTGCACTCTGTAGGTGTTGCAGAGCATCCCATGTACAATGCAGTTGTGGGACATCTACTTCCTCAAGCTTCTTCCCATGCTCACTATCTCTACCATGGTGTGTACAGTGGCCGTCTGTGCCTAGGTCAATGATCAGCACAACTGCTGATTGACACTAGTTGTGATACACTGGTCAGAGAAAGCCCTGGAATCAGGGTAGGGATGACCACAAGCATGCCTGTCCTCTATGGAGTGAGCACAGACATTGGAGGCAATGCAGAAGGTGATGCCAGAAGTCACACCTGTCCCTCCATCATCAGCTAATATGTGTGGAAACTGTAAGTACTTTGGTGTTAACATTGCTAATTGTGCCAATGTGTCATCTGACAGTGTCATGTGCATGATGCCATCATCAGCAACCATGTTCATAGGTTCATAGGTGTGTACTAGGCTAATGGTCCTGGAGTCTTTACAAGCCTAGCCCATAGACGTACCCTGGCATCGTGCCGCCTGACATTCGTTCCCAGTGCCTCTATCAAGTAGAGCCACTGGAGAGATCCCCAGGGTGAACTTTCTATTACCCATCCACTCATTAAGATTCCTCTTGAAGAGGGACAGTGGGGTGCTCTGCTTGACATGTATGGAAAATCTACTCCACAGCATGGGCAATCTCTGGGTGAGGAACCTGTCCCTCCAGCATGTTCTGTTGATTGTGGTAATGAGGTTGAGGTCTCTGGAGCATGTAGTGCAGAGGGATTGAGATTTCTTTAGATGTAGCATTTCTAACAGAGCTGGGTCAGATATGGCTTTGTAAGTCAAGCAGAGATTGCCTCTAAGTAGGCGATATGAGACAGATAATAACTGGAGTCTTTTGACTCTGTCTATGTAGAACATGTGTTTAATGCCTAGGATCCTCTTCATGAGGTACTTTTGTGGCCTCTCCAACTGTTGCAGGTATCTAGTGAGGTACATGCCAAATCGGGCATTATACTCAATGATTGGTCTGATGAGGGAAGAGTAGAGAGAAATGATGACCTCTTTCTTCCTGGATGCAAAACCCTTAGTAATGAGATGTGCCACATAGAAGGACATTCTGACCATAGTGGCAATGTGGTGGTTGAAGGAGAGGTTGCTGTCAGCCTGCATCCTCAGATCTCTTATAACGCCTTCAGTGCTTAGTGGGCTTCCATCAATGCGGTGATTAGTGGGAACTGAGTTTTTAGCAAAGAGGATGATGACGCATTTTTTGGAATTAAGCTTAAGCCATGGTTTCGACACCAGTCATTGGTCTCAGTGAGGCCTTTCTGTAGGATGGGGAGTCACTTGGGGAGTTAATAATAGCTCCCAGCTCGCAGTCATCTGTGAACTTGGTCAGCCAAAGTCCCTTTGTGTTGGCCTGGACTTCTGAGAAGTAGATGCCAAACGAGAGGGGACCCAGGAGCGATCGCTGTGGGACTCCACTCATGACTGGTAGTCAGTCTGACTTGGAGTCCTCTACTTTCACACTGTGTGTTCTATCTGTGAGCCAGTTTGCAACCCACCTAATAATATAGGGGTTGATGCCTGGTTTGGTGAGTTTATCAATAATTCCTGAGTGAGGAATGGTATCAAAGGTCTTGGCCAGATTGAGGTAGGTTGTATGCACTGCCTTACCTTCATCCACAGCCTTGGTGGCTGACTCAAAGATGTCAACCAGGTTGAGCAGGCATGATATCCCTTTCACAAAGTCAACTTGCGTGGGGTCTGGAGTTTGGAGATTTCCTATATCTTTGTTAATCAGGTCCATGATGATGCACTCCATAGCTTTACATATCAGACTCATCAGGCTAATAGGGTGATAATTCCCAGGGTCTGTAGTCGCTCCCCCTTTATGGAGAGGGATGACTGTAGCAGTGCGTCATTCTGTAGGGACAAAGCTTGAGGTGAGGCTGTGACTGAACAGGGCACACAGATGTGCTGCCAGTTCACTTTGTAGTTCATGTAGAACACAGCCAGTGATATTATTGGGTCCCATGGAAGCTGTATTCTTGGCCTTGGACAATGCAGATTTAACCTGTGCTGCAGTAATGCTGGGTGCTTGGCATTCTTCCAGTATTGTGAATGGTCCTTTTGGTGGGAAGAGAGGGGTAAAGTTGGCACTGAATCTGCTAGCCAGTATGTTGGCAATATATGTTGGCTCAGTATAGGAGGTACCATTGTGCAGTAACTCCGAGCAAATCTGGGTATTGCTGTGGAGGTTTTTGATATAACTGTGAAGGCTGCCAGCCTACCCAGATAGAATTTGGTACATAATTCTGTCATTTGTAAATATGAATGGAAACTACAAGCTTGTTTTCTTAAATGAAAAAATATGCTGTGAAATGTTGAACTTAAAACAATGTAGCAACCTTGCCCTCTGCTGTAAAGAAAGCTAAGTCAAGCATTTCTTGTATGTCCTTTGAAGTTAAAATTATTTCATGTCTGTCCCTTTGAAGTTAAAATTTGGAGTCGATGAGTCTGGAGGGAAGCATCATGCCTCTTGTTTTAACTTAAGGAATAATTATTAGAGTTTACATATGGAATGCCTTTTATGGCTGTAGTTTCCTGCAGGTGCAAGATAACAATAATGCAGTTTCTGTTAGCCTGGGAACCCCAGGAAAGTGTGAAAAAATGATGTAATGGGAACAAGGACTGCAATTTCAATTTAAACAGAAAAATCAGAAAGCATTAAGCATTTTTTTCTTGACCGTCCAACTCACAGTACTGTCTTGCTCTTATGTAAGTTATCTTAGACTTGTGTTTTCTTTTAGAAATAGCTAGAAACTAGAAATATCAGACTAAGTGTTTTCTGTGGTGTCAGAACTGTACTACTGAATTATTTTAAGTATTTCTCTGTGATCTCTGAATGCTTGACTAACAATGTGTAGTAAGGAGTGTTGTGTCTTGTGTTTTATTATTTATTATTAAATATTTTAAAACCTTTCAACTGTGGCTGTTTTGTGTAGAGATAATTTAAGCTCTAGAGTACATTTCGTATTTATAGTGATTACTGTACCAAGTCACTCCAATAAGCCTTGACTGTTTAGTTATACTACCAATAAGGGCCTTTGAGTAGCTGATAAATATTAGCTGGGTGGTGGCAGTGATTTATACCGCATAGTCTAGGTAAAAGGGACACAGCTGGAGAACCTGTGCCAGCCTTCCCCAGAAGTGTCTGTGTCATTGTATAAACTCTTATCTCAAAGTGTGTGCGTGTGTGTCAGCTACTTGGGCAGAGACACAAATCACTGGTTGGACAGAGAAGGGTGCTGGAGATTTTAGCTTGCCCAGCTGGCTGAGATCTGAACCCTATAGCAGTGTCAGTGGGGAGTCTTATTGGAGACCTAGAGAGCAAGTGAGTGACCAGCCCCAGACTGAATGTGATCACTGTGTGCTCTTAAGAAAAATTGCACTTTACTGTGTGTATTTGTTATCCTTTTCTCCTATATGAGACACCCTTTCTGGTGTTAGTGGTGTGGGTTGAGGCTCCTTGATTGCTGGGCCAGGGCATGGATGTCACATATTAATTGGTGAGTGGTGGGATATCCACAGCATATATTAATCATTTGGCAACAGTGGGATATCTACATCACATATTAATTGGTGGCAAATACTAATTGGGTTGTAGTGGGGTGGGTAGAGTGAATTCCTGTAGCTGGTGTACAGTGAGCTTTGAAGGTGTTTTGTACTCTAAAACATCCATGAAGTGAATACTCAGAGTTCAGATCACAATTGTTTTATTTCTTTTGTTAGCTTAGTTAGTCAGGGTGAGCAGGCAGCATGTCAGCAGAGGAGTATGGAAAGCTGACAAGGAGCCAGCTGGTGAAAATGTGCCAGGCTAGGGGACTGGTGCATGGAAACCTGACTAAGGCAGACCTAATTGCAGCATTGGTTAGAGCTGCATCAGAAAACAGCAACCAGGAGGACAATCGGACTGGCAGTGGAGATATAATACCCTCAGAGAATGGATGGCTCAACCTTTCTGCAGAGGACTTAAATATCCATCTAGAGCTAAAGAGACTTGAGTTGGAGGCCAGGCATTTGGAGATAGAAGCCGAGGAAAATGAGAGGCAGAGGAAGCATGAGAGAGAAATGCTGACTCTTCACCAGAGTCATGGAGGTAATGGGGAAGGGAGTAACTGGACCCCAGAAGCACAACAGGTCAGTAAATTTCTTCCGCAGTTTAAAGAGGGGGATCATGTTGATAGTTTCATTCATATGTTTGAGAGGGTATGTAAACAGTATAGTGTTGACCAAAGGCTCTGGGTACAGTTCTTGACCCCCTTACTCCATGGTAAAGCTGTAACTGTATTGCCTAAAATGTCTGACATTGCATGTTTTGATTATACTGCTGTAAAAATTTGTCTATTAGCGTTTTTTAAGCTAACACCTGAAATGTATAGGAAAAAGGTTTCGTGAGCATAGACGCAAGGCAGATGAAAGTGTGTGTGTGAATATGTTGCTGAACTTAAGCACTTATTTCCATAGGTGGGTGAGTGGATGTCAGGTCACCACTTTTGAAGGGCTGGCAGACTTTTTGGTGAGGGAACAAGCCCTTAGCACTTTGCCTGAGGACATGAGTATCTGGTTAGCTGATAGACAATGTGCTACTTCAGATGAGTTGGGGAAGAAGGGAGACCTATACCTGGCAAGCAGGGCAGCCCTGCACAGGAAAGGGACCCCCAGTACTGCTCATGGGTCTAAAGGAACCCATGGTGGGCAGCACAGACTGCCCCAACAGAATCTGCCAGTAGTAGGGGAAGCTACTAGTCCAGGTACACATCCAGGAACTATGGTTAAATGTTTTGAATGCAACCAGTGGGGCCATGTGGCATACAGGTGTCGAAGGAGGCAAGGTGGGGAACAAAAGTTGAGAGAGCCAGTAAGTAGGAAAGACAAAATGCCAATAGTAGGTTGTCTTGAGACAACAGGGGTACTAAACTAACATCCTGCAGATGTCCTGAGAGGGAAGGATTTGGATGAGGCAGTACCATGTGCTTATGTAGTTACACGCAGTCAGGCTAGGAGACAAGCATGTGGATCTGGTAGCCTAGGGAGACCCAGACAGACTGCATACTTGCAGCCAGGATTGGTGAGGTGGTTAATTCGGGGAGGGAGCTACTCTGTAGCAGTGAGAATGAATGTGAGCCACAGCTGCTTGGGGATACTGATGTTCCCTTGGACAGAGTGACTGCAAAGGTAGAGGTGAGTAGTAGTACCCAGGCTGACAGTAAGGCACCACTGTCAGGGGATGCCAGACTTCCTGTGGAAGGGGAGCTGGGAAGGGTTACAAGGAGAGTGTTGAGACAGGCTCAGCTCTCAGACCCTACATTGCAAGGTCTGAGGCAGGTTGCTAGCGAGGCACCTTATTCTCAAGGAAAGGGGGAATCTGTATACTGGGACAAAGGGTTACTATACAGAGAGTGGACTCCTGAGGGAGGGCTAGAAGGTGAGAGATTACAGCAGTTGGTAGTACCTAGACCCTACCATCTGGCACTTCTAGCCATAGCCCATGATATTCCATTAAGGTTCATAGATTCATAGGTAGATACTAGGCTACTGGCCTAATGTTCTATATAAGCCTAGACAAAAAGGTACCCTGGCTTTTGCCACCCAAGAAAATTATTTTCCTGCGCCCCTGTCGAGCAGAGCAACAGAAGTGATCTCTGGGGTGAATTTCCTATTTCCCATCCAATCATCAAGATTTTTCTTGAAGAGTGCTAATGAGGAGCTCTGTTTGACATAGGTAGGTAGTCAGTTCCAGAGTATGGGAAGTCTCTGGGACAGGAATCTATCCTTCCAGCATGTTCTGTTTATTGTGGTGACAAGGTTTAGGTCCCTTCAGCATATAGCTTGGAGGAATTGGGATTTCTTTAAGTTGAGCATGTCCAACAGCTCTGGGTTTGACATAGCTTTGCATGTTAGGCAGAGATCGCCTCTAAGTAGGAGATATGCGACTGAGTAAAGCTGGAGTTTTTTAAGACGGTCTGCATAGGGCATCTGTTTGAGGCCAGTAATCCTCTTTGTGAGGTATTTCTGTGGCCTTTCCAGTTGTTGTAGACGTCTTGTGAGGTACATACCAAAAGGGGTGTTGTACTCTATAATGAGTCTAATGAGTGGTGAGTGGAGGGGAACAATGACCTCTTTTTTTCTGGATGAGAAACCTTTTGTGATGAGGTTTGCCATGTAGAATTATTTCCTTACCACTGTGGTAATGAGATTATCAAAGGAGAGACTACTGTCCACCTGTGTCCCAAGGTCTCTTATCACACTTTCGGTGTTACGTAGACTACCACCTATGAGGTAGTTCATGGGTACAGAGTTTTTTGCCAAAGGGGATGACAATGCACTTTTTGGCATTGAGCTTCAGGCCATGCCATTGACACCAGGCATCTGTCTCAGTGAGGCCCTTTTGTAGGATGTCCACATCGTTAGGAGTTTTGATTATGGCTCCTAGTTTGCAGTCATCTGCAAACTTCATTAGCCAAAGACCTTCTGTGTTAGCCTGTACTTCAGAGAAGTAGATACCAAACAGTAGAGGACCCAGGACTGAACCCTGTGGTACTTCACTTGTCACTGGTCTGAAGTCAGATTTGGAGTCTGCTACTTTCACAGTGTGGGTTCTGTCCATGAGCCAGTTGGCAACCCATCTTGTGACAAAGGGATTTATACCTAGTTTAGTGAAGGAACTTTGCATTATTCCGGTATAGAGATGGGCCCTCTAAGAGGTGAGGGGGGGGTAAAGTTAGCACTGAACCTATCTGCCAGGGTGTTGGCAATATCAGTTGGTTCTGTATATTTAGTGCCATTGTGCTGTAACTCAGAGCAGATCTGAGTGTTGCCATTGAGACTCTTGACATAGCTATAGAATGCTTTGTGGTTGTCTTTAGAGTCGTGGCAATTTTGTTTTCGTAACTAGCTTTGGAGGATTTTATGAGGGATCTCAGCTTCTTACTGAGGCTGACTAGGAAGTTCCTCCAGTCATGGGATTTTATTCTTTTTTACAACAGTTTCTTTATTCTGTTGTAGAGTTTGTTTATGGCAGAGAACCACCTGATTGGCTTCCTTTATTTGGAGGATAGCATCTTGGTTCTGTTAGGGATAGCACAATCCATGCAATCGTGTAAGTGCGTATAAAGTGCATTTGTGTAGGATTCAGTAGTCATACCTCTATTGTTCATCTGCATGGGTGTCATGAAGTTTGCCACTTCTGTCTTAAGAAGTGTGAAGTTGGCTTTGGAGAAGTCTTTTTATGGTGGTTTCCCTAATTGGGGGTGGGGGGCAGAATTTGGATGTCTAGGGTGATTAGCTTGTGGTCGGATTTGACCAACGAGGAATTGACCTCTGGTGTGGAACACCGGTCACCCATGTTGGTAATGACCAGGTCTAGCATATTGCTGCCCCTGGTGGGGGTGTGAATAAGTTGATCCAGAGCATTGGAATTTATGAATTCCAGAAAATGTTGAGCAAAAGAGTTGGTACATGAGTAGTTTTCCCAGATAATGCTGGGGTAGTTGAAATTGTCCATTATTAGGGTGTTGGGTTGTACCCTAATATTTTCCAGTGTATCAAGAAATGAGGAGTGGGAATCCTGGGGCATGGTGGGAGGTCTGTAGCAAGCTACAGTTTGGATTGCGGTCTTGTCCAGAGTTAGTTGCACTTGGATAATCAAAGATGCATTATGCTGTGCAACTACCCTGGAGGTGTGGATATCCTTAATGAATATGGACACACCTCCGCCTTTAGTACTTCAGTCCATGTTAGGTGGCCGACAGGTGTCGTATGAAATATAGTCTGGTAATGCAGGGGTGCTTTCTGGAGCTTTGAAGCAGGTCTCTGTCACTGCACAGATGTCGATGTTCTCCATTTTAAGGAGTGCCTCGAGTGAGTGCATTTTGAGGTTTAGACTTCTAGCACTGAGTAGCATTACCCTCAGACTTTGCTTGCTTGTACTTGTTACGGTGGTGAATTTGTCATTTGAACCTTGCCTAAAAAAAAGGCACTATAGGGGTGGCAAGAGCCTTAGCCAGTATCCGGAATCCCAAGAGCAACAGGTGCAGGCCATATCTGGCAAAGCATCGTGGTCTGTCGATCATGTCATCCCAGGCAGACAAATACTGGATCCGCTTGGAATGACACCAGAAGCTTAGGCAATTGTTAAAGTCAATCATTTTGTCCTTGTACTGTGGTATCATTGTGGGTGATGGCAAGATGCTACTCAGGGCTAAGGTCATACCTGCCTGGGCTACAAGATCGGAGAGCTCCTCCATGTCTCTTTTCATGTAGTCCAGGGAAGTACATCTCAGGTTATTCACACCAACATGGACAATGACAGAGTCATATTTGTACTTGTTGTGGAGTGACCTGAGTGCATGCATTATGTGGCAGATCATGGCAGCTAACAGTAACTTTCTCCTTGTTTAGCCTAGTGAGTGGAACATCAGTGTGCCTGATTATAGAGTCACCTAGGACTAGAGTGTTGGGTACATTGTTATGGGATGTGGTTGAGCGGCACACTGAGTTTGTGGGCTATGTGTCATTTGGGTTGTGTTGGGGGATGGAGTTTGCTTGCTTTTCTGCTTTGGAGGTATCTGTTGCTTGGGCAGGTTTTTATTGAGAGCCTCCATGAATGTAGGTGTGTGTTTTGTGTTGCTATGTGTTTTGGTGGTGTAGGTTTTGAAGGACTATGTGATGAGTGTGGTGTCGTGCAAGTGTTTACCTTCCCCTCTTGGCTGTCTAGTCCAGTCTTGGATGAAGAGAGCTTTGCTTCCAGTTTGGCTATATAAGTGCATCTCTCACATGTTGTAGTGGTGGGTGGTAGGAGGAGAGGGTTGTTTGTGTACTTGAGGCAATTGCTGCATTGCCCAAAGATGCCCATATTCATCAGGCAGACAGGAGAAAAAACCAGGAGCTGACACTTAGACATGCCTGGATAGGTGCTTATTTATTAAGTACTAAAAATTGCTTTCCTCCAGATAAGTGAGGAAAGTTGAGTGCTTTAGTAATTTGTAGCTTATTTAGTGCTTACAATGAGTTCTGAACAAGAACTGAGCTTAAAGAAGCATATTTGAGTGCTGAAACTAAAAAAAGTGGCTAGTTCTAAGAAACAACATTAAGCTAAAAGGCTTCCCTTCAACACAGAAAAGTGTGGGGGCTCAGAAGCTTACAAATAGTCCTGGATACAACAAATCTGTATGTGGACTAGACTACTTATAGGAAAGGTAGGAAACAAGTGGAGAAAATTTTCTTTTCCTTCCCAGATGCTCTCTTTGCACACAGTAGGAGTGCCCGAAATCAGAATATGATCTCACTATACTCAGTTGATTGAGCAAATGAGATGGGCCCAGAAGGAGTATCCAAATACAAATTTACAAGAGGGGTGTGCAGTTTCAAAGCCACCAAGATTAACACCAAAACAAGAATGGGGGGTGGGGTGGGAACTAACTGTAGAGAGAGAGCGACACTTTTCAGTTCAATTAATATTCAGTGAGAAACAAAAATAAATAAAATGCAGTACTATATGAAAAATGCAGATAAAAGTGTACTTAAATTCATTTATATGTCCAGTTAATTTCAGGTAGATCTTAGCCAGCCAAAGCTCAGGTATTTAGCAGAAAAAAAAAACAAAATGTTCTAGTTATATAAGGCAGGAAAGCCCCTAGGCAAAAACACAGAATAGCAAAGTGAAACAACCCCCCACTGGTATCAATGGCTACACTTCTAACAAGATCTCTGTAGACCCACAAGCTGACTGTAGAGACACAGACTCACAATTTTCAGTTCAATTAATATTCAGTGACAAACAAAAATAAATAAAATGCAGAATGATATAAAAAAGTACAGATAAAATAAATAAATAAAATGCAGTAGTATATGAAAAAGTGCAGACAAAAGTGTACTTAAATTCGCTTATACATCCAGTTGATTGCAGGTAGATTTTAGCTGGTCAAAGCTCAAGTGTTTAGCAGAAAAAAAATGTACCACATAAATAAGGCATGGTCAGCCCCTAGGCTAAAACACAAAATATCAAAATGAAACTACCCTCCACTGTTATCAATGGCTACGCTTCTAACAAGATCTATGTAGAGACATAAGCTCTTTGTAGAGACACAAAGCCACAATTTTCAGTTCAATTAATATTCAGTGAGAAAAATAAATAAATAAAATGCAGTACTATATGAAAAAGTTCAGATAAAAGTGTACTTTAATTCACTTATACATCCAGTTGATTGCAGGTAGATCTTGGTCAGCCAAAGCTCAAGTAATTAGCAGAAAAAAAAAAATATACCACTTATATAATTCAGGACAGCCCCTAGGCTAAAACCAAAATCAAAGTGAAACTACCCCTATTGCTATCAATGGCTACACTTCTAACAAGATCTCTGTAGGGACGTAAGCTCTCTGTAGAGACACAGAGCCACAATTTTCAGTTCAATTAATATTCAGTGAGAAACAAAAATAAATAAAATGCAGTACTATATGAAAAAGTGCAGATAAAAGTATATTTAAATTCACTTATACATCCAGTTGATTGCTGGTAGATCTTAGCTGGCGACAGCTCAAGTATTTAGCAGAAAAAAATAAACAAAATATACCATTAACATAAGACAGGACAGGCCCTAGGCTAAAACACAGAATATCAAAGTGAAACTACCCATACTGCTATCAATGGCTACACTTCTAACAAGATCTCTGTAGAGACACAAACTTTCTCTAGAGACACAGAGCCACAATTTTCAGTTTAATTAATATTCAGTGAGAAAGAAAAATAAATAAAACACAGTACTATATGAAAAAGTGCAGATAAAAGTGTACTCAAATTCACTTATACGTCCAGATGATTGCAGGTAGATCTTAGCCGGCCAGAGCTCAAAAATTTAGCAGAAAAAAAACAAAATGTACCACTTATATAAGGCAGGGCAGCCCCATGGCTAAAGTGCATAACATCAAAGTGAAACTACTCCACACTGCTATCAATGGTTACACTTCTAACAAGATCTCTGTAGAGACATAAGCTGTCTTTAGAGTCACAGAGCCACAATTTTCAGTTCAAATAATATTCAGTGAGAAACAAAAATAAATAAAATGCAGTACTATATGAAAAAGTGCAGATAAAAGTGTACTTAAATTCATTAATACATCCAGTTGATTACAGGTAGATCTTAGCCAGCCAAAGCTCAAGTATTTAGCAGAAAAAAAAAACAAAATGTACCACTTATATAAGGCAGGACAGTCCCTAGGCTAAAACACTGAATATCAAAGTGAAACTACCCCTACTGCTATCAATGGCTACACTTCTAACAAGATCCCTGTAGAGACACAAGCTCTCTTTAGAGACACAGAGTCATAATTTTTAGTTTAATTAATATTCAGTGAAAAGCAAAAATAAATAAAATGCAGTACTATATGAAAAACTGCAGACAAAAGTGTACTTAAATTCGCTTATACGTCCAGTTGATTGCAGGTAGATCTAAGCCAGCCAAACGTCAAGTATTAAGCAGAAAAAAAAACCAAAATGTACCATTTATATAAGGCATGACAGCCCCTATGCTAAAACACAGAATATCAAAGTGAAACTACCCCCCACTGCTATCAATAGCTACACTTCTAACAAGATCTCTGTAGAGACATAAGATCTCTGTAGAGACACAGAAACACAATTTTCAGTTCAATTAGTATTCAGTGAGAAACAAAAATAAATAAAATGCAGTACTATATGAAAAAGTGCAGACAAAAGTGTACTTAAATTCGCTTATACGTCCAATTGATTGTAAGAAGATCTTAGTCGGCCAAAGCTCAAGTATTTAGCAGAAAAAAACAAAATGTACCATTTATATAAGGCATGACAGCCCCTATGCTAAAACACAGAATATCAAAGTGAAACTACCCCCCAATGCTATCAATAGCTACACTCCTAACAAGATCTCTATAGAGACATAAGCGCTCTGTAGAGACACATAGACACAATTTTAAGTTCAATTAATATTCAGTGAGAAACAAAAATAAATAAAATGCAGTACTTTATGAAAACATGCAGGCAAAAGTGTACTTAAATTCGCTTTTACATCCAGTTTACTGCAGTTAGATCTTAGCCAGCCAAAGCCCAAGAATTTAGCAGAAAAAGAAAATGTACCACTTATATAAGGCAGGACAGCCCCTAGGCTTAAACACAGACTATCAAAGTGAAACTAACCCCCGCTGATATCAATGGCCGCACTTCTAACAAGATCTCTATAGAGACACAAGCTCTTTCTAGAGACACAGAGCGACAATTGTCAGTTCAATTAATATTCAGTGAGAAACAAAAATAAATAAAATGCAGTACTACATTAAAAAGTGCAGATAAAAGTGTACTTAAATTTGCTTATTTATCCAGTTGATTGCAGGTAGATCTTAGCCGGCCAAAGCTCAAGTATTTAGCAGAAAAAAAAAGTACCAGTTATATAAGGCAGGACAGCCCCTAGGTTAAAACACAGAATATCAAAGTGAAACTACCCCCCACTGCTATCAATGGCTACACTTCTAACAAGATCTCTGTAGAGACATAAGCTCTCTGTAGAGACTCAGAACCACAATTTTCAGTTCAATTAGTATTCAGTAAGAAACAAAAATAAATAAAATACAGTACTATAGAAAAAGTGCAGATAAAAGTTGAGTTAAATTTGCTTATATGTACAATTGATTGCTGGTAGATCTTAGCTGGCCAAAGCTCAAGTATTTAGCAGAATAAAACAAAATGTACCACTTACATAAGACAGGACAGCCCCTAGCCTGAAACGCAAATAATCAAAGTGAAACTACCCCCACTGCTGTCAATGGCTACACTTCTAACAAGATCTCTGCAGAGACATAACCTCTCTGTAGAGGCACAGAGCCACAATTTTCAGTACTATGTGAAAAAGTTCAGATAAAAGTGTACTTAAATTCGCTTATATGTCCAGTTGATTGCAGGTAGATCTCAGCCGGCCAAAGCTCAAGTATTTAGCAAAAAAAAGCAACATTCACCACTGATACAAGACAGGGCAGCCCCGAGTCTAAAACACAGAATATCAAAGTGAAACTACCCCTCCCCCCTGCTATCAATGACTGCACCTCTAAAAAGATCTCTACAGTGACACAAGCACTCTATAGAGACACAGAGCCAAAATTTTCAGTTCAATTAATATTCAGTGAGAAACAAAAATAAATAAAATGCAGTAGTATATGAAAAAGAGCAGACAAAAGTGTACTTAAAGTCGCTTATATTTCCAGTTGATTGCAGGTAGATCTTTGCTGGCCAAAGCTCAAGTATTTAGCAGAAAAAAACCCAAAATGTCCCACATAAATACGGCAGGTCAGCCCCTAGGCTAAAACACAGAATATCAAAGTGAAACTACCCCTCACAGCTATCAATGGCTACACTTCTAACAAGATCTCTGTAGAGACACAAACTCTCTGTAGAGACAAAGAGCCACAATTTTCAGTTCAATTTATATTCAGTGAGAAACAAAAATAAATAAAATGCAGTACAATAAGAAAAAGTGCAGATAAAAGTGTACTTAAATTTGCGTATATGTCCATATCATTGCAGGTAGATCTTAGCTGGCAAAAGCTCTAGTATTTAACAGAAATAAAATGTACCACATATATAAGGCAAGACAAACCCTAGGCTAATACTCAGAATATTAAAGTGAAACTACCCCCACTGCTATCAATGGCTACACATCTAACAAGATCTCTGTAGTGACATAAGCTCTCTGTACAGACACAGAGCCACAATTTTTAGTTCAATTAATATTCAGTGAGAAAAAAAAATAAAATGAAGTACTATATGAAAAAGTGCAGCTAAAAGTGTACTTAAATTCACTTATACATCCAGTTGATTGCAGGTAGATCTTAGCTGGCCAAAGCTCAAATATTTAGCAGGAAAAAACAAAATTTACCAGTTTTATAAGGCATGACAGCCCCTATGCTAAAACACAGAATATCAAAGTGAAACTACCCCACACTGCTATCAATAGCTACACTTCTAACAAGATCTATGAGATCTATTAGAGACACAAGCTCTCTGTAGAGACACAGAGCCACAATTTTCAGTTCAATTAATATTCAGTGAGAAAAAAAAATAAAATGCAGTAATATATTAAAAGTGCAGATAAAAGTGTACTTAAATTCACTTATACATCCAGTTGATGACAGGAAGATCTTAACTGGCCAAACCTCAAGTATTTAGCAGAAAAAAAAACAAAATGTACCATTTATATAAGTCATGACAGCCCCTATGCTAAAACACAGAATATCAAAGTGAAACTACCCCCCACTGCTATCAACAGCTACACTTCTAACAAGATCTCTGTAGAGACATAAGCTCTCTTTAGAGACACAGAGACACAATTTTCAGTTCAATTAATAATCAGTGAGAAACAAAAATAAATAAAATGCAGTACTATATGAAAAAGTGCAGACAGAAGTGTTCTTAAATTCTCTTATACTTCCAGTTGATTGTAGGAAGATCTTAGTTGGCCAAAGCTCAAGTATTTAGCAGGAAAAAAGCAAAATGTACCATTTATATAAGGCATGACAGCCCCTTATGCTAAAACACAGAATATCAAAGTGAAACTACCCCCTACTGCTATCAATAGCTACACTTCTAACAAGATCTCTATATAGACATAAGCTCTCTGTAGAGACACAGAGACACAATTTTCAGTTCAATTAATATTCAGTGAGAAACAAAAATAAATAAAATGCAGTACTTTATGAAAACGTGCGGGCAAAAGTGTACTTAAATTTGCTTTTACATCCAGTTTATTGCATTTAGAACTTAGCCGGCCAAAGCTCAAGTATTTAGCAGAAAAAAATGCACCACTTATATAAGGCAGGACAGCCCCTAGGCTTAAACACAGAATATCAAAGTGAAACTACCTCCACTGCTATCAAGAGCTAAACTTCTAACAAGATCTCTATAGAGACACAAGCTCCTTGTAGAGACACAGAGTGACAATTGTCAGTTCAATTAATATTCAGTGAGAAACAAAAATAAATAAAATGCAGTACTACATTAAAAAGTGCAGATAAAAGTGTACTTAAATTTGCTTATATATCCAGTTGATTGCATGTAGATCTTTGACGGCCAAAGCTCAAGTATTTAGCAGAAAAAAAAATGTACCAGTTATATAAGGCAGGACAGGCCCTAGGTTAAAACACAGAATATCAAAGATAAACTACCCCCCACTGCTATCAATGGCTACACTTCTAACAAGAGCTCTGTAGAGACATAAGCTCTCTGTAGAGACACAGAGCCACAATTTTCAGTTCAATTAATATTCAGTGAGAAACAAAAATAAATAAAATGCAGTACTATATGAAAAAGTGCATATAAAAGTGTACTTAAATTTGCTTATATATCCAGTTGATTGCAGGTAGATCTTAGCCGGCCAAAGCTCAAGTATTTAGCAGAAAGAAAATGTACCAGTTATATAAGGCAGGACAGCCCCTAGGTTAAAACACAGAATATCAAAGTGAACCTACCCCCCACTGCTATCAATGGATACACTTCTAACAAGATCTCTGTAGAGACATAAACGCTCTGTAGAGACACAGAGCCAAAATTTTCCGTTCAATTAATATTCAGTAAGAACCAAAAATAAATAAAATACAGTACTATAGAAAAAGTGCAGATAAAAGTTGAGTTAAATTCGCTTATACATACAGTTGATTGCAGGTAAATCTTAGCCGGCCAAAGCTCAAGTATTTAGCAAGAAAAAAAAATGTTCCACATATATAAGGCAGGACAACCCCTAGGCTGAAATGCAAATAATCAAAGTGAAACTGCCCCTTACTGCTATCAATGGCTACACTTCTAACAAGATCTCTGCAGAGACACAAGCTCTCTGTAGAGGCACAGAGCCACAATTTTCAGTTCAATTAAAATTCAGTGAGAAACAAAAATAAATAAAATGCAGTACTATATGGAAAAGTACATATAAAAGTATACTTAAATTCACTTATACATCAAGTTGATGGCAGGTAGATCTTGGCCAGCCAAAGCTCAAGTTTTTAGCAGAAAAAAATGTGCAACTTATATAAGGCAGTATAGTCCCTAGGCTAAAACACAGAATTTCAAAGTGAAACTACCTCCCACTGCTATCAATGGCTACACTTCTAACAAGATCTCTGTAGAGATACAAGCTCTCTGTAGAGACACATTGCCACAATTTTCAGTTCAATTAATATTCAGTGAGAAACAAAAATAAGTAAAATGCAGTACTATATGAAAAAGTACAGATAAAAGTGTACTTAAATTCACTTATATGTCCAGTAGATTGCAGGTAGATCTTAGCCAGCAAAAGCTCAAGCATTTAGCAGAAAAAAAAAACAAAATCTACCACCTATATAAGGCAGGACAGCCCCTAAGATAAAACACAGAATATCAAAGGGACACTTCCCACCACTTCTATCAATGGCTACTCTTCTAAGAAGGTCTCTGTAGAGATACAGAGCCACAATTTTCAGTTCAATTAATTTTCAGTGAGAAACAAAAATAAATAAAATGCAGTACTATATGAAAAAGTTCAGATAAAAGTTACTTAAATTTGTTTATACATCCAGTTTATTGCAGGTAGATCTTACCCGGCAAACGCTCAAGTATTTAGGAGGAAAAAAAACACAAAATGTACAACTTATAGAAGGCACGATAGCCCCTAGGCTAAAAAAAATATCAAACTGAAACTACCCCCCCCAGACTGCTATCAATGGCTACACTTCTAACAAGATCTCTGCAGAGACACAAGCTCTCTGTAGAGGCACAGAGCCACAATTTTCAGTTCAATTAAAATTCAGTGAGAAACAAAAATAAATAAAATGCAGTACTATGTGAAAAAGTTCAGATAAAAGTGTACTTAAATTTGCTTATACATCCAGTTGATTGCAGGTAGATCTCAGCCGGTCAAAGCTCAAGTATTTAGCAGAAGAAAAAGCAAAATTTACCACTGACACAAGACAGGGCAGCCCCTAGGCTAAAACACAGAATATCAAAGTGAAACTTCCCCCCACTGCTATCAATGGCTGCACCTCTAAAAACATCTCTGTAGTGACACAAGCTCTCTATAGAGACACAGAGCCAACATTTTCAGTTCAATTAATATTCAGTGAGAAACAAAAATAAATAAAATGCAGTACTATATGATAAGTGCAGAAAAAATGTACTTAAATTCGCTTATAAGTCCAGTTGATTGCAGGTAGATCTTAGCCCACCAAAGCTCAAGTATTTAGCAGAAAATATTAAAATGAAGCTACCCCCCACTGCAATCAATGGCTACACTTCTAACAAGATCTCTATAGAGACATAAGCTCTCTGTAGAGACACAGAGCCGCAGTTTTCAGTTCAATTAATATTCAGTGAGAAAAAATAAAATAAAATGCAGTACTATATTAAAAGTGCAGATAAAAGTGTACTTAAATTCACTTATATGTCCAGTTGATTGCAGGTAGATCTTAGTCAGCCAAACCTCAAATATTTAGCAGAAAAAAAAACAAAATGTACCACTAAAATAAGGCAGGACAGCCCCTAGGCTAAAACAAAGAATATCAAAGTAAAACTACCCCCCACTGCTATCAATGTCTAAACTTCTAACAAGATCTCTGTATAGACAAAAGCTCTTTGTAGAGACATAGAGCCACAATTTTCAGTTCAATTAATATTCAGTGAGAAACAAAAATAAATAAAATGCAGTACTATAGAAAAAGTGCAGATAAAAGTTGAGTTAAATTCATTTATACTTACAGTTGATTGCAGGTAGATCTTAGCCAGCCAAAGCTCAAGTATTTAGCAGAAAAAAAAAAGTTCCACATATATAAGGCAGGACAGCCCCTAGGCTGAAGCGCAAATAATCAAAGTGAAACTGCCCCCACTGCTATCAATGGCTACACTTCTAACAAGATCTCTGCAGGCACACAAGCTCTCTGTAGAGGCACAGAGCCACAATTTTCAGTTCAATTAATATTCAGTGAGAAACAAAAATAAATAAAATGCAGTACTATATGAAAAAGTACATAGAAAAGTATTCTTAAATTCACTTATACATCCAGTTGATGGCAGGTAGATCTTGGCCAGCCAAAGCTCAAGTATTTAGCAGAAAAAAATGTACAACTTATATAAGGCAGTATAGCCCCTAGGCTAAAACACAGAATATCAAAGTGAAACAACCCCCACTGCTATCAATGGCTACACCTCTAACAAGATCAAAGTGAAACTACCTCCCACTGCTATCAATGACTACACTTCTAACGAGATCTCTGTAGAGACACCAGCTCTCTGTAGAGATAAAGAGTCACAATTGTCAGTTCAATTAATATTCAGTGAAAAGCAAAAATAAATAAAATGTAGCACTATATGAAAAAGTGCAGATAAAAGTGTACTTAAATTCGCTTATACATCCAGTTGATTGCAGGTAGAGCTTACTGGCAAAAGCTCAAGTATTTAGCAGAAGAAAAAACAAAATGTACCAGTTATATAAGGCAGGACAGCCCCTAGGCTAAAACACAGAATATCAAAGTGAAACAACCCCCTCTGCTATCAATGGCTACACCTCTAACAAGATCTCTGTAGAGACATAAGCTCTCTGTAGAGATACAGAACCACAATTTTCAATTCAATTATTATTCACTGAGAAACAAAAATAAATAAAATGCAGTACAATATGAAAAAGTGCAAATAAAAGTGTACTTAAATTTGGTTATACGTTCAGTTGATTGCAGGTAGTTCTTAGCCGGCCAAAGCTCAAGTATTTAGCAGAAAAAAAATGTATCACTTATAAAAGGAAAGACAGCCTCTAGGCTAAAACACAGAATATCAAAGTGAAACTACCCCCCACTGCTATCAATGGCTAGACTTCTAACAAGATGTCTGTAGAGACATAAGCTCTCTGTAGAGAGACAGAGCCACAATTTTCAGTTCAATTAATATTCAGTGAGAAAGAAAAATAAATAAAATGCAGTACTTTATGAAAAAGTGCAGACAAAAGTGTACTTAAATTTGCTTTTACATCCAGTTGATTGCAGGTAGATCTTAGCTGGCAAATGCTCAAGTATTTAGCAGAAAAAAAAACAAAATGTACCACTTATATAATGCAGGACAACCCCTAGTCTTAAACACAGAATATCAAAGTGAAACTAACCCTCACTGCTATTAATGCCTACACTTCTAACAAGATCTCTGTAGAGACACAAGCTCTCTGTAGAGACACAGAGCCACAATTTTCAGTTCAATTAATATTCAGTGAGGAATAAAAATAAATAAAATGCAGTACCATAAAAAAAGTGCAGACAAAAGTGTACTTAAATTTGCTTATACATCCAGTTGATTGCTGGTAGATCTTACTGGCTAAAGCTCAAGTATTTAGCAGAAGAAAAAACAAAATGTACCAGTTATATAAGGCAGGACAGCCCCTAGGCTAAAACAGAGAATATCAAAGTGAAACAACCCCCCCACTGCTATCAATGGCTACACTTCTAACAAGATCTCTGTAGAGACACAAGCTCTCTGTAGAGAGAAAGAGCCACAATTTTCAGTTCAATTAATATTCAGTGAGAAAGAAAAATAAATAAAATGCAGTACTACATGAAAAAGTGCAAATAAAAGTGTACTTAAATTCGCTTATACATCCAGTTGATTGCAGGTAGATCTTGGCAAGCCAGCCCTCAAGTGTTTACCAGAATAAAAATGTACAACTTATATAAGGCAGGATAGCTCCTAGGGTAAGACACAGAATTTCAAAGTGAAACTACCTGCCACTGCTATCAATGGCTACACTTCTAACAAGATATCTGTAGAGACACAAGCTCTCTATAGAGACACAAAGCAACAATTGTCAGTTCAATTAATATTCAGTGAGAAAAAAATAAATAAAATGCAGTACTATATGAAAAAGTGCAGATAAAAGAGTACTTAAACATTA